>NC_066521.1:2191261-2491261 GCF_024679095.1 Eriocheir sinensis | reverse complement strand
TAACTATTAGGAGACTCTACGGATAACATTACCTCTTTTCACACAACCTTATCTATTGTTGTAAATCCCACCCGTCTCGAAGGCGTGCCGAGGGTAACAACACTGGCAATTAATTGTCACACAACGAGTGTTTCTCTGCGACAGTTTTGTGTCAAGGTGTGACTCGAAGGTTCAATGTGTAGCAGATCTTCTTCAAGGATTTTTCCTTTTTCTTTTTACTATTCCAAATAGCTCCATTCCCATGTATCCTAATGACAATTTAGTCAATTTATTTTTCTAGGAAGTATCATGTAAATAACTATTCGAGCTATTATTTTGTGTTCTCGGAATAGTACTGAGCTTCCATGTCCACGACTCTAGCCCTGTTTACATCGCCCTGTATGTACTTTGCCAATTTCTTGTTACTTCCATGATTATTTTTATTATCATTGGCATTTCCCGATGTTGTATCGTTAGGCGGGCTCTGACTTGTATATATATTTTTTAATGCAACCATAACAGGACCTCGTTTAACTAGTACACATTGTGCGACTGTAACATGGGTAGGTACACTGATTTTCAAGGTCGGGTGAGCCGCGAGGTCGTGACTTTTAGGGAACCGAGCGATGCAATGTGCATATTATAATGTACATGTGAATGTATGACTGTACGTGTGGCGATACCCGGTCGGTGTCGCACAACAGGATGTTTAACAACACGTCGTGCTTTTGGCCGTGGGAAGCTGTGAAGAACTGACACTAGGATCAGCAAATGATGACTTTCATCAGCCGTCATCAACCGGAAGCCCCACCCTTCCGGACGAACTACAAGCAAATAAAACGAGCGAACAACGCGAAGACGAGGGGAGAAGACGAGAGAAGACAGCGGGTAGCGGGCGGGCGAGTGGTGCTCGCCGGCCGCGGGCACGTTGGTGTGGCTGTCTTTGGTGTGCGTGTGACTCGCTCACGTAAACTGTAAACTTTTGTGTACAAGTGGTAATATAGTTAAAATACATTTTGTATTTGTACTTACCCTGTGAGAGAGAGAACTAAAGTGAACTAAAGTGAACCTATAACGGCTACCGCTCGGCCACACATCACTTAACTAAAAAGCTATTGTGTTACCTCACTTACTGCAATCAACTGGAGCAAGCAGGCAACGGTACACCGGACCTGACGTGAGATAACAGTTCGCGCCTTAAACTAAAAATAACACAACATTCGCCACCTTAAAAATAACGCTTAAAAGTCGTTAACATTATTGCCGGAGTTGGCGTTCACACAAAAAAGCTAGTAACGGGCCTCGACTCAGTTTCGTTAAAGAGTTGGTGGCACGAGGTTAGCGGTCAGTCATACATCCTGTGAAGGCCCCAGGGACGAAAGGCATCGACACGCCTCTCTAAGTCACTATTCAGTGTCCATGGCTGACAACCATACAGTAAGGCAGGGAGCACAAGTGACTCAAAGATTCAAATCCATGTTCCCCTGCATATACACATGTCGACAACGCCATATAGTCGCATTCTGCGAGTCAATAATACTGCCAATCCGTCGACTGACCATGACAAGACAATTTTTATGTACTACGCTACCAAGCTATATATGTTAAACATTTGGTGACCTCATGAATAATAAGAAAGAAGCTGGAAGCGCCTCCCTTGCACTCTATAGAACTCTCAGTCCAAGAGTAAAGGCCAGCCACTCCCTCAATATTTATCTGTACACTATAATTTAATGTTATAATAACAGGCAGTGGCGATCAGAGAGAACGTCATAAGTTGATAAATGCTTAAGAATCTTCCGGTTAAGGAGTGATTCGACAGCTTTAGAAAAACAGGACAGTAAAGCTACTGGGCGGAAGTTTGAGCAACTGAAGCAGTCACCCTTCTTCGGCACAGACTATATGTATGCGTATTTTCAGCAGGAAGGGAAGGTATATGTTGAGAGACAAGAAGAAAGAGATTGACGGGTGTCAGCACGGAAGCACTCCATCATATCCATAAGCCTTCTGAGGATTTTGGCCAGAGAGGGCATAGAAAACATCGCTCTTCAGAATTTTGATTTCAAGTATAGTGGAGTCAATGGGGGTGTGACTAGGAGGATTATGCCCAGCATAGTCCAGAGTGGACTTTTTAGAGAACGTGTGAGCGAAGAGTTCAGCTTTGGGCACATGTGACAGCTGTGCTGACATTAGGACTGAGGAGGGAAAGACGAAGTAAAATTGCTGGAGATATTTTTGGCTTGATGCCAAAAGTCCCTGGATGAGTAAGAGAAAGCAAGGTGTTGGCACTTTCTATTGATGTAGGAGTTTTTGTTAAGTCGGAGAAAAGATTTGGCATGATTCCGGGTAGAATATAAATATCATGGATTAGCAGAAGTGCGAAAGCTCAGGTACCTTTTGTGAGCTGTCTTCCTATCTTTGACAGCACGTAAACAAACATGATTGAACCTATGGGTTTTTAGCATTAACACTATTTGGCAGGTTCAGAGATGAAGTAGAATAGCCCGCTGGCTTGGAGATGCTTGAAAGTGACGATGGTGAATAGTTGTAAGGTACACATGAGTGGGTGGAATTTGAAATGTATATGTGTGTTGCAGTTTGCTTCTCAGTTTGTCACAATGTTTAGGCAAGCTCATACTATTCGGAGTTGACCGGGCAGAGTAAAGAATTTTCTGATTTTACAACGGCACCAGCGCCCTAGATACAGAAGCCAGCCGGCAGAAGACTCGGGGTCAACGACGAGACTGGGCGTGTGGTCGGTGCCGTGGTTGTGGCGACTCGATGGAATTTCACTGATTATATATAAGTGTGTACGCTTTGTAAAGACACGCACCAAAGTCTTCAAACATCTTTATTTAACCTGAGAGAGAGAGAGAGAGAGAGAGAGAGAGAGAGAGAGAGAGAGAGATGTTGGATTCGACCGCTTTAGCCACTCTACCACTTCCGAGAAGAGCAACCCCACGATATGGTTTGTGTTGTGTATCCACGGTAACACTAGCACAAGTTAACACGACCCCCACAGTGGGATAAAGTAGTGGTAATCAAACTACCACCACAATGCACACACTTATTTTAGTGGACAAAATGCTTACAGAATTGTCGTTTTAATGGCTCCAAGTCGTGTCAAAAGTACCTCATGGTACTCCTCCTTACCTTGGCCACGTTTTTTAGTCTGTTGTCCATTTCGTCGGCGGTGAGGTTGCCCAAGGTGTCCATGTTGAGAGAGAGCCACGGCGCGTGTTCCCTTACTGAAGCTTGAGCCTTCAGCATCATGCCTATCGTAAACTGGTCCCCGATGGCTGTCAAGTACTCAATCTGGTCCGTCGTCGCAAAGGCCATAACATCTTCCTCCGACGGCAGCTGTACCTGGAAAATGAAAAGCGTCAAGTCTAATTAAGCAGCACTTAAATCAGTAAATGTAGGTAAGTAGCAATGTACACTTTATTTTTTCAGGGCATCAGAAATGAGGAACGATCGTTGATGATTATGAAACATACTTTGTTGATGAAGAAAACGATCATATTTCATATCATTTAATACTGCGCTGTTATACCTTACAAAGGAAAAGTTGCATTAGATTGACAATCATAATTGTTTATGTCACAAGAACAAGTGATGTGGCCTGCTCATAGGAGGCTTCAGGTTAAAACAATGTGAGTACGTTAAAGATGGATTTTGATATACGTACGAAATAGATAATCTTAGGGTTTTCATAAGAAAATGCCAATCCAGTTAGTTTGGTCCAGGTTTATCATTGTGTGATGTCACAAAAATTAGATATGTAACAATTTTTCACCTTGGGTACAACCTGTTGCAAAGTGTATGACTATGAGTAGGTAGGAAGACACCTACCGAAACGGGCGTAAACCACTCCCAATGAGGATATACGGAAAACAAGGAGGGCGCTGCAAGCCCACCAAAGACCTTCCCCGTGTCCTCACTTTCCGTTTCCCTCTTGTCTCATCAACACCAGAGAGTAGTTCAGCATGCTCTCTAAAGTTAAATTCTACTACTTTCCACACCACACTACACAGACGCTACACATTATTTCCTCAAATTATATCATAATTCAACATGGCAAATTAAATACATGCCTCGAGGTCACCGCCGGGGACTTCCATTTAGTTTCTAGACATGAAAAATGTTATGATAGCTCTCCGAACTTTCTGTTTAATAATTTTTGCAACATTCGCGGTCTTCGTTCTAATTTACCGTCTGTGGAACACCATCTCTCCTCTTCTAAACCTCATCTTAACTTCCTCATCGAAACCAAGTGGAGCACATACTGTCTCACTCTCCCTTCGCTGAAATCTCCATCCTAGGAGATTTCAATGCTCACCACCAGCTTTGGCTTTCATCCTCTTTCACTGACCAACCTGGTGAACGAGCCTACAGCTTTGCTCTGCTCATTGATCTAGAGCAGTTGGTTCAGCACAATACTCGTATTCCCGACCGTCTTGGAGAAACGCCCAACATTCTAGATCTCTTCCAAACCTCTAATCCTACAGCCTACTCTGGCAAACTGTTCTCTTCGTTGGGCTCCTCCGATCACAACCTTATTTCTGTATCCTGTCTAATCGCTCCTGTACAGCCTCTGGACCCACCGAAGAGGCGGTGATTCTGGCATTTTGTTTCAGATCGGTGGGACGACCTGAGGATGTACTTATCCAGTTTCCTGTGGAATGATTACTGCTTCCAGGAAAGAGACCCCTCTGTGTACGCCGAGCGCATCACCGAGGTAGTCGTTTCTGGAATGGAGGCACACATTCCACGTACTTTCTCTACTCCTCATGCGAAAAAAGCCTTGGATCAATCACGCTTGTTCTCATGCTATCAGCTCACAAAAGGTAGCGGAACCTTCGCACTCCTGCAAACCATGATCGACTCACCAAAACCACTTTCATCAGTAGAAAATGACAACCTTTCTTTTTTTTCTAATTTTACTAGACTCCTGGCACCTAACCAAAAAATATCTCCTCCAATTTCATTTCTTCATCTTTCCCTCCTCTCCCAAATCGCAGCACCGCTGTCTCATATATCTCTAAGGCTGAACTCTTCGCTTAGACCTTCTCTTAAAAACTCCACTCTGCACGAGCCAGGGCATATTCCTTTAACTCATCCACCCTCTGACTCCTTTATGCCTGTTATTAAGATTCTTAAGAATGATGGTTTTTTTTTCTATGCCCTCTCTGGCCTCAATCCACAGAAGGCTGATGCCCCCTATTGTACTTAAAAACTGTGCTTCCGTGCTGACACCCTGCCTGGTCAAACTCTTTTGCCCTTGGCTTTCAACATCTACCTTTCCTTCCTGCTGGAAGTACGTCTACATACCGCCGAAGAAGAGTGACCGTTCCAATCCCTCAAACTACCGCCCTATAGCTTTAATTTCCTATCTATCTAAAGCTTTTGAATATATCCTTAACCGGAAGATTCATAAGCATCTATCCACTTCTGACCTTCTATCTGATTGCCAATATGGGCTCCGCAAGGGGCGTTCTACTGATGATCTTGCTTTCTTAACTGATTCCTGGTCATCCTCTCTTTGCCGTTTCGGTGAAACCTTCTCAGTTGCGCTAGACATATCGAAAGCTTTAGAGGCTGGCACAACTCTCTTATTTCTAAACTACGCTCCTACTGATTATATCCCTCTCTCTGTACCTTCCCCGTCGAAGGGGAGTCACCTTGTCGTGGTGACGGGGCTTGAAGCGAGGTCGGCGGCATCACCTACCGTGGTGGCTTGCCCACCGCCAACTAAGATTAATGTAGGTATACATGGTTCTGGGGTCTCTCAGGATAGGCCTATGGAGGAAGATGCGGAGGCTCATATTGAGCCTGCTGAGACTCCCTCTGTTCCAGTTCCTGTTGCTTCTAGTGGTTTTCCTGATCGGGATATGGAAACTGAGGAATCCCTTGGATATAGTATTGGGAATCCTCCCCGCGAGCATGTAACTTTGGGGAGTGGTGTGCGGCGGTCTGGCTCTAGTAGTGCGGCGTCCGGAGGGGGCGCAGGTTCCTTTGTTGGGAGAAATCTCGAGGTCCCTCGACCCGGCTTCTCTCGGGTCCCATGCTCCTCTTCTCGTCTTATTACCGTACCGAATCAGGTGGGTAAAAGGCAGTCTCTTTCAGGGGCTCGCCTGGAGCGCACTCGAAAATAGACATCTTCCTACTCCTACAGTGGAATTGTAGAGGCCTACGAGCCTCGTGGGAGGAACTCCGAGCACTGATATCTCGGTTTTCTCCTGCTTGTCTTTGTTTACAGGAGACAATGCTCGGAGACTACACTCACTCTAGTACTCCTGGGTATCGTGCCGTTTACAGTACCCCTAATCCTGGACAGGGCCACCATGGTGGCACCGGCATATTCGTTCGCTGTGATATCCCTTATGTCCCATTACAGCTTCACTCAACGTTGCAGTCTGTTGCTGTTAAGGTTTATTTGGGCAAATTTTATACATTATGTAGCCTTTATCTCCCTCCTGATGTTCCCGTTGACAGACACGATCTTGACGACCTGGTGCAGGAACTTTCCTCGCCTTTACTTTTATTAGGGGATTTTAACGGTCGCCATCCGTTGTGGGATGATGGTGCTACCAACCCACGCGGACTTTTAGTTGCTTCTTTTATTGAGGATCAGGGATTCTAAATTTTTAACTCTGGGGAGGTGACACATTTTCATAGACAGACTGGTACTTTTACCTCTATTGATCTTTCACTTTGCACTTCTAATTATCTTCCTGATTTTCGTTTGCGGGTCTTACCGGACTTGTATGGCAGTGACCACTTTCCAGTTTTATTGGAACGCATTGATTCTGTACCACAGTCACGCCTTTCTCGCTGGCGTCTAGATAAAGCAGACTGGCAGCAATTTACGGAACTTAGCTCCTCTCTTCGTCCGTTGGCTGACTTTGGAACTTTTGACAAGGCTGCAACCTATTTCACTGATGCCCTACATTCTGCAGCCGTTCAATCCGTCCCCAGGACGTCTGGCCAGTTCCCTAAACGTCCTGTTCCCTGGTGGAACGCCGCTTGCACTACTGCTGTGCAAGAGAAGCGTGCTGCATTCTCTCGACTTCGTCGTCACCGTGGGGACCCCCAGTGTTTGGATGCTTTTCGGAGAGCGCGTGCTCGAGCACGACGCACTTTCAAGGAGGCTCAACGAATTTCTTGGAAGGCTTATCTCTCTTCCATCACTACCAGAACTACACTCACAGAAGTCTTTAACAGAGTTCGTAAGATCTCTGGGAAGTTTTCCCCCCCTCCCCCTCCAGTGTTATCGCATGCAGGGGAAACGGTGGTGGACCCTAAGACTGTTGCTGACCTATTCGCCAAGCACTTTGCCAGTGTCTCTAGGAAAGATCCTACTGCACCAGGGGCTCGTCTCGATTTGGAATCACTCGGCGTTAACTTCGCTTCCACCGGAGGGGAATCTTATAATATCCCATTTTCTCTCTCCGAGTTGAAGACGGCTTTATCCCAGTGTCATGATTCCTCGCCAGGTCCAGACGACATCCCTTATGCTTTCTTACGCCTCATGTCTGACTGTGGTTTTACATTTTTATTGGATCTTTACAATTTCATTTGGCGTACCGGTGATTTTCCATCTCTGTGGAGTGTGGCTGTAATTATCCCCTTTCTGAAGCCTGGGAAAGATCATCTCCAAGCAATTAACTATCGTCCTATTTCTTTAACATCCTGCATTTGTAAAGTAATGGAGAAGATGGTGAATGTCAGGCTTATGTGGTACTTGGAGAGCCGGAATTTATTGACTCCGGTGCAATATGGTTTCCGAAAGATGCGCTCCACTTCGGATCCTCTTTTATCCTTGGAGTCCTCAGTTTGTGAGGCGTTTGCCAATAATCACCACCAGGTGACCGTGTTTTTTGATCTGGAGGAGGCCTATGACACCTCTTGGTGTCATGGAATTTTACTTAACCTGTTTGAGTTTGGTCTTCGTGGCCGTCTCCCTGTTTTTATTCAGGAGTTTTTATCTCGTCGTCTTTTACGGGTTAGAGTGGGGAGTACTCTTTCCGAGGTTTGTCCACTTCAGGATGGTGTACCACAGGGAAGTATTCTCAGTGTTACGCTATTTGCTGTGGCTATTAATGGAGTCGTTGGTGTCCTGCCTGATGGAGTTCATAGCTCCTTATATGTAGACGATTTATCCATTTCGTTTTATGCGGCAAGGATGTCGTTGATTGAACGAAAACTGCAATTGACTATTAACAGAGTCGCCAATTGGGCAAATACGCGCTGCTTTCGATTTTCGTCCTCAAAGACAGTAGCTATGCATTTCTGTCGTCTTCGAGGCGTTCATCCGGACCCTGACTTATTTATATCTTGGTAATAGGCGACTGTCCTGTGTAGAGACGACTCGTTACCTCGGTCTTTGATAGCCGCCTAACCTGGATGCCTCATTTACGTTACGTTAAGGCGGCTTGTCAGAAAGCCCTGTCCCTCCTTCGTGTTTTAGCTCATACCTCTTGGGGTGCAGACAGGGACACGCTACTCCTCCTCCACAGAACACTCATCCTTTCCAAGTTGGAATATGGCTGCGAGGTATACTCCTCCGCCAAGGAGGCTCACCTACGCGTGTTGGACTCAGTACATCACGCTGGGGTACGCTTGGCTACTGGTGCATTCTGGTCTTCACCGATACCTAGCCTCCTCGTGGATGCTGGCGTCCTGCCTCTGGATTTGAGACGCCAGTCCTCTCTATTCCGTTGCTGGTTCCGCGTCCAACGCCTTCCAGAATCAGTTCCTTGTGTGTCAATTTTGCGGGATTCCCGTTCGCCTGCATATGATGAGCGACCTAGTCTCCCTAAACCTTTTGGGTTTCGGGTAGCGTTTGCCATGACACCGTTGTCTTTCCCTCCCATTCCTATCTGCCTTTATCGAGTACCTAGGGTTGGATACTGGCAGTTGCCCGGTGTATCCGTGTGTTCTCCCACTATAGATAGTAAGAGAGATTTACCGCCATATGCGTCCCGAGCCTTATTTTTAGAGCATTTCACTGAACACTCGGACTCCATCCCTGTCTTTACTGATGGCTCTAAATTGGATGCTGGAGTTGGCTTTGGTGTTGTGTTCCCCTCCTTCTGTTGGGGAGGTAGTCTTTCTTATGTTGCTTCTGTATTTACTGCAGAGCTGCCTGCAATAGTCCTCTCTTTACAGATTATTTTTACCCTTCCTGTGGACTCTTTTATGATTTTTAGTGATTCTCGTAGCGCTCTTTCTGCGCTGGGTTCCTTTACTCCCTCTGTTAATCCCCTAGTTTTATCTGCTCTCGAGTGGCTGTATTTGCTCAGCAACAGGGGGTATCGGGTTGGGTTCCAGGACACGTTGGCGTACACGGGAACGAACGAGCTGATGGACTTGCAAGGGAGGCAGCAGCTAGAGCTGCCCCTCCTAGTGATGTACCATGTACAGATATGTTTCCAGAGATTCGCAAGGCAATTCTTGCCAGTTGGCAGGAGAGGTGGAATGCTCGGGGTGCGACTTCCAAAATGGGAGAGATTACCAAGACTGTATCTCGTCCTTGGTCATACGAAAGTGTCCGTGACCGTCGCTCGCAGACAGCCTTGACCCGTCTTCGGACGGGTCATACGCGTCTAACACATGGTTACCTCATGTCCCGGGGAGTGCAGCCTTATTGTGATGACTGCTTGGTTCCCCTGACCGTGCGGCACTTGCTGGTCGAGTGCCCCAGTTTGGGGGACCTGCGAGTGCGATACCTGTCGCAGTGTCGGGGAGAAGACGGATCATTCCGTCTCTCGCTGATGCTGGGAGGGAGATGCCTTTCCCCGGGACATGAGGTACTTCTCTTTATGGAGAAGGCTGGCCTTCTCCATGAGTTATGACCGTTTTCTGTGTGATTTGTTTCGGCTCGTTTTGTTTGGCTTTGCTCTTAGTTTACTTTTTTAGGTTCCTTTTTTTAGCCCTTTTAGTTTAGTTTTTTGTTCTTTTCTTTAGTTTATGAACTCATTGAATGCGGCGCCATATGACCCTGGCTGTTGCGGCGCCTAATTTAAATCAATCAATCAATCAATCTCTGTACCTTTGTCTCCAGTTTCCTTTCCGACTGTTCTATCTCTGCTGTGGTAGACGATCACTGTTCTACTGTTCTACCCTTAAGCCTATGAACAATGGTGTCCCGCATGGCTCTGTCCTGTCTCCCACTCTTTCTAATATTCAGCAATGATCTTCTTTTAACAACAAACTGTACGCTTATATTTGTACGCTTATGACTCTACTCTACATTATTCAACTTCTTTTAACAGAAGACCCTCCCAACAGGAATTACAAGACTGTAGACTGGAGGCTGCAGAACGCTGAACCTCAAACCTTGCCATTTCCGACTTGGGAAGAAGGAGCCTGATGGCCTTCAACACCTCAAAAAGTCAACTTTTCCGCCTATCCACTCGACACAATCTTCCAGACACCTACCCCGTATTCTTCGATAGCACTCAACTGTCATCTTCTTCTACACTAAACATCCTCGGTCTATCCTTAAATGGAAACTTCACAGCTCTCACTAAATCAGCTGTATCGTCTCCGCCAGTTCGTTTCCCCCGCACAGTTGCTATCCATATACAAGGGCCTTGTCTGCCATCATATGGAGTATGTATCTCACGTATGGGGGAGTTCCACACACACAGCTCTCTTAGACAAGAGTAGATTCTAAGGCTCTTCGTCTTATCCCCGTCGAAGGGTAGTCACCTTGTCGTGGTGACGGGGGTTGAAGCGAGGTCGGCGGCACCACCTACCTTGATAGCTTGCCTACCTCGATAGGGCTCGATGTCCACTGACCTCGTGGACCAAGTGCTAACCCCTCATCACCAGTAGACGGGGCTTACTGCTTACTGTGCCCGCCATTTTACCACCTAGGGCAGGGCTATTGTCTCCCTACATGTTTGCCGTGCGTTGCGTCCCGTATACTTTCCGTGCCTTCTCATCTGGGAGTTGAGTCCGCCGCGGGGCGGGGTATAGTACCCTTCGGTGGGCAACACGCTCCTTTGGTGGGAGGGTTGGGGTAAGACGGGTGGTTCGGTGTGGTTCCTCTGAGTCAATCGGCTGGTCATGTGTTGGCTAGAGGCAAGCGGTTACTGTCGGGTAGGCGACCGCAGTGGCTGCGTATACTTTCCCACTACCCATGGGGCTGTTGGTTGCTGTGACACTGTGGTCTGTCCCCACCATCCAGCCTACCTTTGTTGGGCTCCGTGGTTCATGGGGATGTGGGTAAGTGAAACTATAACTCCTAGTGCATAAATACTACTACTCCACTACCCTGGCCTGCTGTGAAGGAACGTGACCATGGGTCTTTAAGATGGAGGTGATGGGCCAGACCAGAGAATCTCCTCTTTAGGCCCGGTATCCCTCAACTTCCAAGGGTGGCAGACGGGACTTGGGTGGCGGTGGCTGAGTGGTTAGCGTACCGGCCCCCCATTCGCCGCGTTGTAGATGATGCGGGTTCGAATCCGCTGCTACCACCTGGAATTTTTCAATCACCGCCGAGTGACCTATGACTACCCACATGCTGTCCTCTCAAAGCGGACTCTAGGGTAAGGGCTCCAAATGAAATAAAAAATGAACTTCGGGGGGCAGCATGAACAAAGAATAATGGCGCCACTATAAACAATTGCCTGCGCCATGACGGGTTCGGGGCGACCATCAGTCCCCTAAGGAATAGCCTACCAGCGCTATAGGCCACATGTAAAAAAAATATAATGAAATAAAAAAATAAACCACAAGAAACGCTTAACATTTAATGGTCTCCTCATTTAACCCCCACACACAAGTCTTTCCCGTCGCCGTAGGTGTGTAGCGACACCATCCACTGGATAGGGCGATACGGGAAAATGGTAACAATCCAGGCTTTGAAGATGACGTCCTAGATATAGACGATCAGGCGCCACAAGCTAGGTGGTGGAGCGGCAGCGTGGTGGGGCCGCGACGTCCCAGAAGTAGGGGCCCAGGTGCCACAAGTTAGGTGATGGAGAGGCAGTGTGGTGGGGCCGTGACGTCCAAGATGGAAAAGAGCAATGACAGGGGCAGCAGACTGGCAGGGCACTGGTCAGCAGCAACCCCGAATGACTGTGAGGGCTGAATGGAAAGCCGTGGTAAAGATGTTGAGACAGTGTAGTCTGGCTCCCACCTCTGCGCCGGTTATCCACATCGCGTCCGTTCGAACCCTCGGAGAACTGAAGCAGGAACCGAAGCGCTGCTTATACGGAGGTGAATTAAATAAGTAGTCTTTCCCTTACACCTGCCTCTCTTCCTGACGTCCGCCTGTCCCCTGATACTTCCTTACGGTCCTCTCTCATCACCATCTCGGAGCGCTACCGATTTGCGAGGGAAGTACTTAATGTACACAACCAGGAAAGGGTGTCCTTTGCTAAGGAGAAGCAATTTACCCTCATCAAGATGTCCAGCCCCGGAATGACACATGCCGCTGCCCTTAATGTTCATGTCCATCGCCGTTCTACTACTGCCAAGTCTGGCCATCACACAACCTCAGTTTTGCCTGAAAAGGCCGAATAGTGCTAGGGTCAACCCTCCAGCGAAAGACCACTGTGAAAACAGGGAGGCCCCTCTTCCGGGCGCGCCCTGAAACACCTACAATAAAAATTCATCATATTGCAGTGGAACTGCCACGGGATGCGAGGAAGCTGGGAAAAACTCCAGCTATTAATTAAAGACTCCCAGCCGCAATGTCAGTGTCTACAAGAGACACTCTTAGGAGCAAATGTTCTTCCTCCCCCACGCAATTACAGTGCCATATACTCGCCAGTGGATCCCACACAAGATCCTTCGGGAGGTACGTGTCTCTTTATCTCTAATAGCATAGCTCATACTCCACTCTCCCTGAATACTCCATTGCAGGCCGTTGCTGCCCAAATCCACATAACATGTACCTACACTATATGCTCCCTGTATATCCCACCCAGCACACCAATCAATCGGCAAGAACTCCTAACACAGGTACGCCAGTTGCCCTCACCCTTCTTAATAGTTGGGGATTACAACAGTCGGCATATACTATGGGAGGATGACATCAACAACTCAAGAGCAGCCACTGTCGCATCTGTAATTGAAGTCCTAGATCTCTGCATATTAAACAGCGGTCATCCAACACACTTAAATATGCAAACTGACACTAAGTCAATTACTGACCTCTCACTCAGTTCCCCCGACGCTTATCTTGACTTCAGATGGGAGGTATCAGATGGTCTATATAGCAGAGACCCCATTTTCATCTCCCATTCCACTTTACAACCGTCACCTCGATTACCGCGTTGGAAATTAGATCGGGCGGACTGGGAGCTTTTTCGAACCATGAATCACACAGAGACAACAATCCCTGATATTGAGACAACCGTGGAAGCAGTTATCTTTTTACGGTGCTTGTTAATCCCACAGACAACGGGAAATACATTACGTTGGCCTGTGCCATGGTGGTCTGACGAGTGCAAGCAGGGAGTGGCTTTCCGTCACCGGGCCTTCAATCGTCACAAGAGGCAGAGGACAGAGTTCAACCATACCGCCTACAAGAAAGCACGGGCAAAAGCACACCGGACACTGAAAAAAGCACGACGATCTTCATTTGCCAGTTATGTATCCCCACTTAATTCACTGACGCAGATGAAACAAGTGTGGACGAGGGTGCACAAAATAGCAGGAAAGTTTTCATCAAGCCCACCACCTTCACTTAAAATGAACGTTCCCTTCTCCATGCGGGAACTACAATTAGCTCTTTCCCGTTGCAACGACATCTCGCCGGGTCCCGATAATATCCCATATGCCATCCTCCGACACCTTAGTCCTACTACCATAACCCTGTTGCTCCAAATATACAACAAAGTTTGTCAGACTGCTATCATACCAAGTTGGTGGCACAAAGCTATTGTACTTCCCATCTGTAAATCTGGGAAGGATGGTTCACATCCCTTACACTACCGTCCCATCGCTATAACATCCTGCCTCTGCAAACTCTTGGAAAAGATGGTAAACTTTCGCCTAGTACACCATCTACGTAGAATGAGGAAATTGAAAAAAAACATGACATTGTGGAATCTGAATGCAGATTACAACCACAGTATTGGTTATTCTCTCGGACCCAATGTACCCCCCGAAAAGTGCAAATGTACCACTGGGGTTACATGTACCCCAGGTTGGGAACCCCTGATCTAGAGAACAATGGCCACGTGACTCTTTACCACTCAGGTTTTTTGGAGATTGAGATCTACAGTTGACGCCCTCGTACGTCTCGAGGCAGCTATCTGTCGCTCTTTTACAGACAGACAACACTTGGTGTGCATCTTATTTTCACCTCGAGAACACTTTCGACACGATATGGAGATATGGGATACTAAAGCAGCATCATGACTGGTTTCCGTGGACGGATGCCAAAGTTAATTGACGAATTTCTTGGAGAACGGACCTTCCGCGTCAGAGTTGGCACGTCCTACTCACCATCCTATGAACAACAGGAAGGAGTTCCCCAAGGAAGCGCGGGACGCTGATTATTGTCCTCCCTCACAGTGCGCTCTTCCATTTAGGGACTTGTATCCCACCGTGCGGTGTGCATTGCAGAGGGCGTGGCAGCGCAGGTGGGAAGCTGTGATTGCCACGACAAAGATGGGGGAAGTCATGGCCAGGGCAGTACGTCCCTGGTCGTATTCCCATATAAGGAGTCATAAGAAGGAGACTGTCCAGGCTCGCTTTAGCGTGGGTCACACTCGATATACACATGACTTCCTCATGTCCCGGAGAGTTCAGCCCTACTGTGATGAATGCTTTGTCTCCCTGACTGTTCGGCACTTACTGTTCGAGTGTTCCAGTCTAGGGGACCTGCGAGAGCGGTACCTCTCCCGGTGGCCGGGTGGAGATGGGAGTTGCTCGCTCTATCTTTCTGGTGTTGGAGAAGAAGACACTCTCCCAGGGACACGAGGTCATCGACTACCTCCAGGAGGCTGGTATCCTGCATATACTATAGGTTTACAGCTAATGGTGGTTGTTTGTATATTGTTTTTAGAATTTCTAGTTAATTAAGCAAGTCGATAGATCACTCCGTGAATTACTTGGGATGGGAAGGAGGCCTGCCTGTAACTTGTCCGTAGGAACCTTCGTGTTAGCGTCATAGGGTGGACGGTGGACGGCGTATGCCGCCTTTGATTAACTGATGGATGTGTTTATTGTGGAAAAAGGGCGGCAGAGTTGAGTTTTATAGAACAGGAGATAGAGTTTGGAAGATTGTGTTGAGTTGACAGGTGGGAAAATAAGTTTTGAGTCTAAAGTGAAGAGTGCGAGACATGAAACAAAGCCCTGCAGAACACCCTGTACAACAGCAGATATAGATCGACCAAGAAGGAAAATATATTTAAAAGTACAGTTACATGTATATAATCTGTAGCAGACTAGTTTAAAAAGCAATTAAATGGGCAGTATAAGAAGCTTTCGTGAGGTCTAAGGCAACAGGAAAAGTTTCACTGAAAGGTCTAGGATAAAATTATTTGAAGTCAGCTAGGAAAACATGAAGACCACCAATGAAGCGTCCCATGAAAATATCGTAGTGTTGGTCAAAAGTTGATATATGCTTATGAACTTTTTTTGTTAAGAAATGTTTCAAAACTTTGAGGCTGTATGATGGCGTGAGGAAGGAAAGATAGATATTGCGAGAGAAAAAGGTTTGCCTAAGTAGGGTATCAGCATGGAAGCACACTTTTTAACTTGTGAGTGTTTAGGTCGTACAAGTACCTACCTTTTAAAGAAGTGTTAATTATGTACTTCTACGTTTGCCCTTTTAAAACAATTTAGCTGTATACTCAATTCCAGTGTCCTTTAGCCAAGGGGTCCCTCCCTTCATTCTTCTACTAACTCCACCTAAATCTGTGGGATTGGCTGGCTGGGGAAGTAGGAGGTGTAGCTCACTACGTCAAAGTCCATTTTATGGCGCGTCGACCTAACCTATTCTGCTCTAGTTGTCACTCAGGTTGTTTTAAAATGTCCAGTCCCTCACCCAATATTTGCTCCACGATTACGGATATCCACTACTTTTTTATGTTAGGTGACAGTAAATGCATTCAATATTATCGTGTGTTGATGTATTACACGTATTATACATAATATGAAGATAATTTAGTAAAGTAAATAAGCCCTGTTGATTGCAGTGAATTTTGCCCTACCCAAATCGACTTAGCGCTCAACCAATCACCAGCAACTGAACCCCTATGGTCTTCCTACCTCATCTATACATAGAGGGGCCTCTCGGTTCATCGGCTTGTCTGTGGATTAAATTGGCGAGAGTGCTGGAGTGTAATAATAACCCAGATCGACTTAGCTGTCAACGAATCACAAGCAACAGAGCGGCTATGCTCTTCCAACATTATTTATAGGAAGCGGTCTCTCGTTTCAACGGCTAGTCTGTGGATTAAATTGGCGTGTGTGTTGGTGTGTAATACAGTTGCCTCTATAATCAGTAGATGCACAGGTTGACTTTAACATGTTTGATAATGTGTCGACAGAAGTCCTGTGTCAGGAGTAGGAGACTAGCTTGGTGATAACCTGCTGGAACCCCGGAACAGTCATCATATTAACACCTCACTAACTCCTTTAAACTGAATAATGTATTACTCATGTTGATTCCATAATGATTCTCATTATTTCTGCAAAAATAGTATTGATGGGAGGGTCTGAAGTGAGATAAATGGGGTGGATGATCTGGAATGGCTGCACTAGGACAGCCTTTATAAATGAATTAGTGTCTGCGACCAAGGCGCATCCAATGATTATGTATAAGTCGGGGCAGAAACAACACTATTCAAGGTTCTCTAGGTGCTTTCTTCCTGTAAAAATAATTCGTCATTCGAAGGAACAAATATACTATACGTCTATTCTAACTTTTTTGACGAAAACATTATTTTCAAAGCTGTTACTGGCAAGATCATTCTGTAGTTGCTATTTTATAGTTTAAAGTTTATGTAGCGTATAATTTTTCAGTGGGCCATGCTGAAGCGTAACGGATTTCGTGATCTGTTACTTACGTGGAGGTACTTACCATTACTGATCCAACTTCTACCTCCACGTATGTTCCGAATTTATCCCAGATTTCGCAGTAGATTGTAAATATGCCGACAGGTAATATGAGGTCGGCTTTAGGGTTGGTGGCAGACACGATGGTTTCCTTTAGAGGTGCTCCGTCGGTTTCCACGTACACTGGTGAAAAAAAAAAAAGAGAAAGATGATTATCTAAGAATGAGTGGTTCAAAGTAGATGCGCATAAACTAAATTCTGGCATGAATAGTTTTCAACTCTCTCTCTCTCTCTCTCTCTCTCTCTCTCTCTCTCTCTCTCTCTCTCTCTCTCTCTCTCTCTCTCTCTCTCTCTCATCGGTGGCGTAGTTGGTTTGCTGCCCTGACTTCTACTCAGAAGGCTCGGGTTCGATTTATATATATATTATATATATATATTATATATATGTATTATATATATATTATATATATATATATATATATATATATATATATATATATATATATATATATATATATATATATATATATATATATATATATATATATATATATATATATATATATATATATATATATATATATATATATATATATATATATATATATATATATATATATATATATATATATATATATATATATATATATATATATATATATATATATATATATAATTGTACATAATATGTTCATGGGGTACTTACTGAAGAAGACGTACTGGTCCACGCCTGCTTCCTCTGGGTCAGCCCAGCCTGAGCACTCGATGTGGAACTTGTAGATGAGTGCAAATCCTACAGCTGGGTTAATGTTACATGAGCCTCCCGTCGGGGGCTTGTTGAGAACGAGTGTCATGACGTACTCTCCTGAGAAGAATGTTTGATGATTATTTACAACAATATGGAGCATAGAGAAAAGCGCGTAAGAACAGCTGTCACTAATGTCAATACAGGCGCAGAGCAAGAAGAGTGTGAGCCCTAATATCAACAACGCTATTGAGCACTGAGGGAACATGCACCTGTATCTTTAAAAAAAAGTAATGTGAAATGTTGGTGATGTCTTAAATATTAGAGTTATCTTCTTAGGCGCCACATGATTATTGGAATAAAATTACCTGTAAGTGTTACAACAGGAGAGTCAATTACAGAACAAAAGAACTGCCACCCGAGGTTGTACGCCTTCTGATATTGTCACATTAACTATTAAAAAATGTTTAATGTTGGTTTGTACATACAGACTTGTATATTCAGTGCTTAATCAGAACTAATACTATGACATATGAACTTAGTTCATTGAAGGCAGCGGTAGTGGAATGTACTCTCCAATGCCTTTACCTCTTGCCCCAGAGGGCGTAGTCACTGTCAGGGTCAGCTTAAACTTCTCTATACCTGGATTCATCAGGAAGAGGCCGCTACCTACAGCAATGTCTTTGCTGTACTTCCCGGTTGGCACCACTGCAAAAATGATATAAAGGAAATAAATGAGGCTACTTCTAAATTATCAACCTACTCATTTTCCCAGAAATACCTTTGTAAATAACACTGTTGAATAAAGCCATCACATCACACGGAGACTTTGATGATGGCATAATTAGCACATATATATATATATATATATATATATATATATATATATATATATATATATATATATATATATATATATATATATATATATATATATTATCCCATTTATCACATTTACCGACATACAAGGGGTGCAGGTTAACTCATTTATCACATTTACCGACATACAAGCAGTGTAGGTTATCTCATTTATCACATTTACCGACATACAAGGGGTGTAGGTTATTTCATTTATCACATTTACCGACATACAAGGGTTGCAATTTATCACATTTACCGACATACAAGGGGTGTAGGTTATCTCATTTATCATATTTACCGACATACAAGGGGTGTAGGTTATCTCATTAATCACATTTACCGACATACAAGGGGTCGAGGTTATCTCATTTATCACATTTACCGACATACAAGGAATGCAGGTTATCTCATTTTTCACATTTACCGACATACAAGGGGTGTAGGTTATCTCATTTATCACATTTACCGACATACAAAGATGCAGGTTATCTCATCACATTTACCGACATACAAGGGGTTTAGGTTATCTCATTTATCACATTTACCGACATACAAGGGGTGTAGGTTATCTCATTTATCACATTTGCCGACATACAAGGGGTGCAGGTTATCTCATTTATCACATTTACCGACATACAAGGGGTGTAGGTTATCTCATTTATCACATTTACCGACATACAAAGATGCAGGTTATCTCATCACATTTACCGACATACAAGGGGTTTAGGTTATCTCATTTATCACATTTACCGACATACAAGGGGTGTAGGTTATCTCATTTATCACATTTGCCGACATACAAGGGGTGCAGGTTATCTCATTTATCACATTTACTGACATACAATGTTTCATGTTACCTCATTTATCACATTTACCGACATACAAGGGATTTAGGGTACCTAATTTTTCACATTTACTGACATACAAGGATAGGCGGTGGCTGAGTGATTAGGGTGCGGGGCCAGCATTCATCACGCCATGGACAACATCGATTCAAATCCCCACGCTACCACCTGAAATTTTATAGTCACCGCCGAGTGGCTTAAGACTACCCACAGGCTGTCCAGAAGACCACCTATCATCCTGGATTCTAGAAGATACCGTACAAGCGAATAAAAAATTAGTTCCAGGGGGCAGCATGAGCCAAGCATAAGTAGCGCCACTATAAAAATTGCCTACGCTATAATGGGCTTGGGCAGACCACCAGGCCCCTGAAGAAAGCCTACCAGCGCTATAGGCTGAGATGTTAACAAAAAAAGAGTTACCTCATTTATCACATTTACCGACATACAAGGGGTGTAGGGTACCTCATTTATCACATTTACCGACATACAAGGGGTGTAGGGTACCTCATTTATCACATTTACCGACATACATGGGGTGTAGGGTACCTCTTTTATCACATTTACCGACATTCAATTGGTGTAGGCTATGAGGGGTATCTCATTAATCACATTTACCGAGATACGAGGGGTATAAGTTATCTCATTTATCACATTTACCGACATACAAGGGTGGCAGGTTATCTCATAAATCACATTTACCGAGATACAAGGGGTGTAGGTTATCTCATTTATCACATTTACCGATATACAAGGGGTGCAGGTTATCTCATTTATAACATTTACCGACATACAAGGTGTGTAAGTTATCTCATTGATCACATATACCGACATACAAGGGGTGCAGGTTACCTCATTTATCACATTTACCGACATACAAGGGGTGTAGGTTATCTCATTTATCACATTTACCGACATACAAGGGGTGCAGGTTATCTCATTTATCACATTTACCGACATACAAGGGGAGCAGGTTATCTCATTTATCACATATACCGACATACAAGGGGTGCAGGTTATCTCATTTATCACATTTACCGACATACAAGGGGAGCAGGTTACCTCAGTAGTAGGTATTGGCGACAGTGACAGGACCAAAAAAATTCGCAAGCATGATCAAGAATTAGCGCCAGAAATGACGTCGAAAAATTTTATACGTTGAATTTGTCTACCGGGGCAGCCAGCCGGGCGGTCAGCCGCCGCCGAGGGGACCTCCCCACTACCCAACCGGGTAGTGATCAAAAGCTAACCAAAGTGACCATTTCTTGGATTTATTCCTAATCATTACTATGATATATTCGTCACGGATGAGGAGTCACATTACTCGCTTCGCTAGGTAAATGCCGATTTCCCGCCAGACCCTCACGCCGACGTGGACTATCTCCACCTCTATTGCGACATAATCCAGCCCACGCGATTTGCTAGCCAAACTGTGATCATTTTAGCCACTCTCCCTTACGGTGGGAGTAACAATTATTATTCAGTGCAAAGACCTCTGTATAAAAAGTTGGCGATGAACGCTATAGATTCAGTGGCGGTAGTGGTGACGGATCAGTATGGACGAAAAATATACTTTGAAGAAAACCGCTCGGCCACGATCGTCTTGCGCATTACACCCACCCACCCTCTCTTTTAAAATCAGTGGGCCAGCAAAAAAACGCTCACTCATCGCGAGACTTTTGCCATGGAAAAGTGTTATGGGGAAGACCTTATCGATTTATTTCCCCGCGAGCGAGGAGGGAGGATATTTGTGGC
The DNA here is from genome assembly GCF_024679095.1 of Eriocheir sinensis. Classification (NCBI taxonomy): domain Eukaryota; kingdom Metazoa; phylum Arthropoda; class Malacostraca; order Decapoda; family Varunidae; genus Eriocheir; species Eriocheir sinensis. The sequence goes on along the minus strand of NC_066521.1, from coordinate 2,470,051 downwards.
CGGTGCGTCAGGATCTGGGAAAACACAGCTAGTGACGCGACTTGTGCGGAAATATTGTGACAAATTCTATCGAGTTCTTATTTGCGGTGCAACACATCATCCCATTCAAGACTTGCCAGAGCTGCAAAATAAAGTAATACTTAGTAAGGACATTATAGACCCAGAACAGGAAATTGATCTCTGTCAGAAAAATAAATCTATGTTAGTAGTATATGACGATAACTTTTTACGCGCTGCCAATGATGAAAGCGTCGCCAATGTTTTTATTAAAGGCAGACATCTTGGCCTTAGCTCCATACTCATTTCTCAGAACTTATTTATGCAGGGAAAGTATGCGCGAAGCATATCCCTCAATTGCACTCATTTCGTTTTGCTTAAACAAAGAGATCTTGGTCAAATTGAACTTCTAGGTCGTCAATTGTATGGTCGTGACAGAGCCAAGGCATTTCTCAGTATCTACAAGCGAGCTGTTGCGGGAAAACCTTACGGCTATCTGCTGGCTGACGTCTGCATAACTACCCCCGAGGTCCCATCACTGAGATCAAATATAGCGAACGACGGCTCCTGTGAGGTTGTGTACTCGTGGAGAGAGTGAGCGATATGCTAGCCCCATCCAAGACACGTCTTTTAAAGTCACTTTATGAAGACCCTCAAGTACCTGGAGGCTTAAGTGGAGTGAGGCCTTTATTTTTAGCAGCGAGAGCCATTGAACCCGACGTTTCTATGCGCGATGTTGAACAGTTTATGGAAGGTTGCAGAACACACACATTACATAAGATACAACCCCATAAGTTTAAGCGACGCGCTATTCTCAGTCCCAAACCGCGAGTTATCATAGCAGCAGATCTCGCGGACATGAAAGAATTGTCCCGCTTTAATGGAGGTCATAATTACATCTTAGTCTGCGTTGATGCATTTTCAAGGTACGCCAAAGCCCTGCCTCTTAAACGTAAAGATGCAAAATCGATGGTAATGGCAATGAAGACATTGCTAGAGGAAGACGCTCCTTTCAGTGGGGTCTCTAGACTCTGTGTTGACCGAGGCAAAGAGTTCTATAATCGTCCACTTCAAACCTATTTGCAAAGAATAGACATAAAAATGTACAGCGTTTACTCCCAAGAGATAAAAAGCAGCCTTGCTGAGCGATTTATCAGAACTCTGAAAGGTCGAATATATAGGTATATGACTATATATATATGTATATATGTATATGTATATGGTCACAATACACTAAACTCGAGTATATTTCCATCTTGCAGAAGGTACTCGAGAGCTATAACCGCACGCCTCACGCACGTATAGGAAAACCCCCAGCCGAAGTACATGCCATGAAGGACCCGCGAGGAATCATTCGTCAGTTTAAGAAAATGCATAATTATAAAAACAGAGAAAAGCGTCAAGGTAAAGCCAGTCGTGTGCTGAACATCGGGGACTACGTTTGACTCGTGGGCGCGGATAAAGCTTCTAAATTTAACCGAGGCTTTCATATCCAAAACACAGAAGAAATATTTAAAATTGCAAGCGTGGATTATCGACAATCCCCATTGGGTTATACCTTGCAAGATTTATCCAATCAACCCATCCAAGGCTTGTTTTACAAAGAGGAGCTTATCAAAGTTCAGCTACCGGACGTTTTCCCCATCATCATAAAAAAATCGAGAGTGGTGAACGGTCGCAAACAATTTTTTGTATCTTGGTTGGGTTATGATCCGAGTCAAGACTGTTGGATAGACGCTCAAGATATTTCCTAATGACCTCGAATTCACCAACAAGAAGAAAAAAAAAAGCACCTCCCCTCGCCTTTGTTCACAAGGATCTTGTTTTGTTGTTGGCTAAACTCTCCCCCGACAAGCGGAAAAAAGTAATTGCGGTGTTGAACAAGAAACATATAGATTGCTTGTCAGAAGTATTTCTAAATTTCCTAAACACTAATCTTACGCGAAATACAAAGATTGTGAAATCCCTGAACAAATATAAAAACACATAAGGAAACTCGCCAACAAGGGGTAAGTACACTAAAAAAAAAAACTACTGCGAACACAGCGGGCGGTGCTATACTCTGTGCTGTTACCTCTGGCAGCTAGCGTCATAACTGGTCTTTTAACAAAATGAAGGAATATTGTCTCATCCCGAAATCAACAGCAGAACAATTTTTACTCAAGTCTTCTACGGGGAGCCGTAACATAAAACGAAACAGAAAGACGGACGAGGAAAAAAAAGAAAAGAGAGTGCGGAAACCGTTGTCGGGTTCGACGGTCAAGGCGTCAACTGCATTAATAAATATAAAGAGACGCGCGCTGCAAGATGTATTAACCCAAAACAACCACCCGCCATCTATAGCGGCCATAGGTCCTCGCACGACGTTCCCCACAAATACTATCGATTCGAAACCTGCCATAGATAACAGGATTGATGTTAGAATGAAAGCAACTCAAAGGGATTATGCCAAAGCTTTCTTAGCTCTCATGAAACATACTCCAGGAATTACATGGGATACAAACGGAAATCTTTTGAGCCCCATTAATAATTTTAACGTCATTGATATATTGCAAACCTTAAGTGACGTCAACAGCAAATTAGGCTTCAAAGCTGATGATATACCATTTATTAAAATGCTTTTCCACAACACAAACTTAGATCCCTCATTTATACGCAATAATAAGGCAAGGAAGCAACTGTTTGGAGGAGGAGGAGGTGGGGGAGGAAGAAGTGCCCCAATTCGGGCAAAGCCACGCCCTATTCCTTCTTTCTCCGCCCCCGCGCGGATGCCGGGTATGACGTGGGAGAATTATCGCATATAAAAAGGCTTTGTTTTGGGGTGGGATATAGACACTTGCGTGACCTCGCGGGACAGGGAGACACTAAGCGTGAGTAAGAGCGAGAATTAATATATATTTTTTCTATAAACATGTCAGACTATCCCATCATTCCTGTGAAGGGGCGAATGACCGATCGCCAGTTCATTGACGACAGTGTGTGTTTAGTAGCCACCATCAACGCCAGCAGTTTTAAACTTAGAGGTATAGCCAAGGACTTGGCTGAAGTGTATGGCTATGCTAATCTCTTTGAAAATCGGAAACAACTTTATAATTTGAACAGAGTCGTTTGGAGTGACAGACCGAATGGGGGGTCGCGGGGAGTGAAGGAACCACCGACGGAATCAAATTATCCCATTGTGGTGGGTATGGTGACTCAATTTTGTCAGGGTGAATCTGTAGAATATAATGACGTGTCAAGATATTTTATTGAAACCAGCAGAGATATGCATTATGTGAACGGTTTAATGTCGGACACCAAGCAAAGCAGACGCGATAATTTTAAATGTTGCCTCAATGAGCTAGGTGATTATGTAAAGCAGAAAAAAAGCATTCGAAAAGTAATTTTTCCTACCGGCGTAGGACGAAGGGGAAAGATGGATCATGAATGGAACGTGGCCTACTTGAAGGAGCTAAGATCTTTTGCCCACCAACTAGATTTGAATAACGTTAAGGTAATGCTCTTGGGGCAGGAAGAGGGGACGAAGAATCTCCCCGCGAAAGCCTCAACTGCCGGGGATGGGCGACAGACACAAACCACTGTGTAGCTATAAAAATGACGTTTTATATATTTTTTTAACTAGTGGTCATGCAGTCATCGTCGCGAACAGTGTTTCTTCCGCCTACGGAGGGTGAATTTTCAAGTCTTTTGAGTAGCTTTCCACATCAGGTGGGGGGTGGTTTTGGCAATATTCGAACTGTGCATTTCGCCCACCCTGCAAGACTACATCAAAGAGGTGGCGGTATTTTTAGTACGCTCGCAAACCTAGCCAAGAGTGTAATGCCCTTTCTATTCAGAACCGTTAAGCCCTCAGCGCTTAAGTTTACTCAAGATGTTATCCAGGATGTGAGCAGTGGACAAAGAAGTGTGAGAGGCGCTTTAAAGAAAAGAGGTATTGAAGCCTTAAGTGACGTAGGTGCTAGAATTATTAAAGGAGGAAAAACAAAAGTTACTTCGCGAAACAAGAAAAAAAAAATTAATAAAAGGAAAAGTGGTTGCAAGAGAAAGAACAGCGATGTGTTTGATATAATTTAGTAATGTGGAGGTGAGGTGGACACTCATGAAAAAAAAAAAGGGGGGTGGGAACATTCTGACCTGCGCGCGCGCGTGGGCTTGCCATTTTTTTTAGCGAGTGGTCTCTTATCAAGTTAACACGTCGCCCGCTCCCGCGACCAGTGTCTCCATTAGTATATAGCGGGCGACGAAAGCGACAACAGCATGGCCTCCGCCGCTCCCTCCGTTCCGATTTCTGATTATGCGCTCAGTGTGGTTGACGAATTCCCTAGAATCAACAGACAACGCCAGGTTGAGAGCTCTATTGCGTCTAAAACTCTTGTCGACATTTTACCTGTAAATTTGTCCAGCCACGCCCGGTTAAAAGATAAGTACTTAGAGTTCCGCGTGCCGGGGGTGAAGGGGGCATTTATCGATCTTGCTAAATTAATTCTTGAGTTGAAATTAAGTGTCACTCAAGCTGATGGACAAACAAAAGTCGAGGAGGATGTCAATGTCGAATTCTGCAATGGCACTGCTAATACCATGTTCAAATCAATTCAGGTGTATGTAGGCGATCAAATGGTTGAAAGTAACCCATACTTTAATTACTGGTCATTCCTAAAAATGCTCACCACCTTCTCCACGTTAAAACTCAAATCATTCGGAGAAATAGGAAACCTCCTCAAAGATAACAGGTCGGGTGGAGCGGGCGTAGCTGAAACCTATTACGCCGCATACTTCACTAGCCTTGGGAGCAAATACAAGAGACATTTAAAAGATATCAAAGATCACGGTCTTCATCTCACCTTCCCATTAATGTCGGACATTACTTCTTGTGATCAGTATTTATGCGACGACATCCCATTGAGAATAAGGCTTGAGTTAGCTAACGAAGCTTGGTATTTGAACACTGACGGCGATGGGAGTGCTGTGCGTGCCCATATTGATTTTGCTAAACTTTGGGTCACCAGACTCCAACCCTATTCGTCAGCATTGCTTGCATTAAATAAAGAATTAGAGACAGGAAAAATAACGCGTACAATATTTAACAAGACATTATATAAATCTCTGGTTCTCGGCAAACAGTAGACAAGTATTGTCTGTGACCAACCGTGGGGAAATGTCATTCCAGAGCGTTTATATATCGTTATGGCTGACATGGGGGCCTTTTCGACCTGGACTCTAGATTCTAGGATCAAAGATGAGCTCTGGGAGGGCAGCATGAGCCAATGCAAGATGGCGCCACTGTAAACACTCGCCTGCGCCAGAACGGGCTGGGCCCACCATCAGGACCCACCGGAAGGAAGCCTTGGACCGACCATCAGGATCCACCTGGAAGAAGCCTATCGGCGCAATAGGCAGCAATGTAAAAAAAAAAAAAATTAATCAATCCCAGACGACACAACGCCGTCGTATATATATCAAGGAACTGTCTTTAACCGACAGAAAAACATCTCAACAAACCACTTGTGCCAGGAATCGATATATCCTTGATATATATACCACGGCGTTGTGTCGTCTGGGATTGATTAAAATTCTTTCCGACTGCCCCGAGCGTGAGCGGGACTTCTTTACCTTTCATTCCTCATAAGAGAGTGGGGGCGTCAGGTTGGCTGCTTAAATGCAACCTCTGGCGTGAAGTATTTTAGCACATCAGGTGGCATGGTTGGTATGCGCCTTGATTTCTATTCAGAAAGTACGGGTTCGATTCCTGGCACAAGTGGTTTGTTGAGATGTTTTTCTGTCGGTTAAAGACAGTTCCTAGATATATATACCACGGCGTTGTGTCGTCTGGGATTGATTAAAATTCTTTCCGACTGCCCCGAGCGTGAGCGGGACTTCTTTAACTTTCATTCCTCGTAAGAGGGGGGGGGGGCGTCAGATTGGCTGCTTAAATGCAACCTCTGGCGTGAAGTCTTTTAGCTCATCAGGTGGCATAGTTGGTATGCGCCTTGATTTCTATTCAGAAAGTACGGGTTCGATTCCTGGCACAAGTGGTTTGTTGAGATGTTTTTCTGTCGGTTAAAGACAGTTCCTTGATATATATACCACGGCGTTGTGTCGTCTGGGTTTGATTAAAATTATTTCCGACTGCCCCGAGCGTGAGCGGGACTTCTTTACCTTTCATTCCTCGTAAGAGGGTGGGGGCGTCAGGTTGGCTGCTTAAATGCAACCTCTGGCGTGAAGTCTTTTAGCTCATCAGGTGGCATGGTTGGTATGCGCCTTGATTTCTATTCAGAAAGTACGGGTTCGAATCCTGGCACAAGTGGTTTGTTGATATATATATATATATATATATATATATATATATATATATATATATATATATATATATATATATATATATATATATATATATATATATATATATAAGAACGTAAGGAGTCTGCAAGAGGCTGGTTGGCCTATACAAGGCAGCTCCTGTACACTCAACCCCACCTTACCTCACCATCCATGGCTTTATCTAACCTCTCCTTGAATGTATATATGGTATTGGCACCCACAACATTGCTCCCAAGCCTGTTCCATTCGTCCACCACTCTATTGGTGAACCAATTATTGCCTATGTCTTTGTTGAATCTGAATTTGTCTAACTTAAAACCATTGCCACGCGTTCTACCTGGCTCTTTCACTCTCAAAATTTTATTGACATCCCCTTTGTTAAATCCCTTCATCCATTTATAAACTTCGATCAAGTCTCCTCGCAACCTTCGCCTTTCTAGAGAGTGTAGATTTAACTGCTTTAGCCTGTCTTCATAAGGCAAGTTTCTCACCCCCTGAATCATCTTTGTCATCCTCCTCTGTACAGATTCTAACATCTTGATATCCATTCTATATAGGGGGACCAGAACTGAACTGCATAATCGAGATGAGGTCGAACTAGTGCTAAGTAAAGTTTGAGGATGACTTCAGCGCTCCTATTGCTCACGCTCCTTGAGATGAAACCTAGTACTCTGTTTGCCCGATTTTTAGCCTTAATGCATTGAGCCCTAGGACGGAGGTCAGCGCTCACTAGGACTCCTAAGTCTCTCTCACGCCCAGACCTGCTTAGAGGAGTGTCATTTAAGGAGTAATTGTATAAGGGGTTATTCCTACCTACACTCAAAATGCTACACTTCCCGACATTGAATTCCATCTGCCACTTCCTCGCCCAAGCATATAGTCTGTCAAGCTCAACCTGGAGAACAGTATATATATATATATATATATATATATATATATATATATATATATATATATATATATATATATATATATTATTATTTTTTTTAACAACAAAGGAGGCAGCTCAAGGGCACACACACACACACACAAAAAAAAGGCCGTTAATCGCTGCTCCCATAAAATAATCGGTAGAGGTGACCAAAAGCAAAGTCAAACTCGGGAGGAGAGGTGTCCTGATACCCTCCTCTTGAAAGAGTTCAAGTCGTAGGCAGGAGGAAATACAGATGAAGGAAGATTGTTCCAGAGTTTACCAGCGTGAGGGATGAAAGAGTGAAGATGCTGGTTAACTCTTGCATAAGGGGTTTGGACAGTATAGGGATGAGCATGAGTAGAAAGTCGTGTGCAGCGGGGCCGCGGGAGGAGGGAAGGCATGCAGTTAGCGAAGAGCAGTCAGCATGGAAATATCGATAGAAAATAGAAAGAGAGGCAACATCGCGGCGGAATTTAAGAGGTAGACGACTATCAGTAGGAGGAGAGCTGATGAGACGAAGAGCCTTAGCCTCCACTCTGTCCAGAAGAGCTGTGTGGGTGGAGCCCCCCCCCCACGTGAGATGCATACTCCGCACGAGAGCGGACAAGGCCCTTGTATATGGATAGCAACTAGCGGGGGAGAAGAACTGGCGGAGACGATACAGAACGCCCAACCTCGAGGAAGCTGATTTAGCGAGAGAGGAGACATGAAGTTTCCAGTTGAGATTTTGAGTTAAGGATAGACCGAGGATGTTTAGTGTTGAAGAAGGTGACACCTGAGTGTTGTCGAAGAATAGGGGATAGGTGTTTGGAAGATTGTGTCGAGTTGATAGGTGGAGACATTGAGTTTTTGAGGCATTGAAGGACAAAAGGTTCCTTCTGCCCCAATCGGAAATGATAGTAAGGTCTGAGGTTAAGCGTTCTGCAGCCTCCAGTCTGGAGTTGTGTACTTTTTGTTAAGAGGGTCTTCTATTGAAAGAAGTTGAATAATACAGAGTGGAGTCGTCGGCGTGTGAGTGGACAGGACAGTTTGTTATGGAAAGAAGATCATTGATGAATAACAGGAAGAGAGTGGGTGATAGGACAGAGCCCTATGGAACGCCACTGTTGATAGGTTTAGGGGAAGAGCAGTGACCGTCTACCACCGCAGAGATAGAACGGCCGGAAAGGAAACTGGAGATAAAGGAACAGAGAGAGGGATAGAATACGAAAGAGGGCAGTTTAGAAAGCAAAGACTTGTGCCAGACTCTATCGAAGGGTTTCGATATGTCTAGCGCAACAGAGAAAGTTTCACCGAAACGGCTAAGAGAGGATGACTAAGAGTCAGTTAAGAGAGCAAGAAGATCGCCAGTAGAGCGCCCCTTGCGGAACCCATACTGGCGATCAGATAGAAGGTTAGAAGTGTAAAGGTGCTTTTGAATCTTCCGGTTAAGGATTAATTCAAAAGCTTTAGATAAACATGAAAGTAAAGCTATTGGGCGGTAGTTTGAGGGATTGGAGCTGTCACCCTTCTTAGGCACAGGCTGTACAAAGGCATACTTCCAGCAGAAAGGAAAGATAGATGTTGATAGGCAGAGACGAAAGAGTTTGACCAGGCAGGGTGTCAGCACAGAAGCACAGTTTTTAAGGACAATAGGAGGCACTCCATCAGGTCCATAAGCCTTCTGAGAGTTGAGGCCAGAGAGGGCATAGAAAACATCATTAGGAAGAATCTTAATAACAGGCATAAAGGAGTCAGAGAGGGGATGAGTAGGAGGAATATGCCCAGAATCGTCCAAGGCGGAGTTCTTACAGAAAGTTTGAGCGAAGAGTTCAGCCTTAGAGACAGAAGCCAGAAGCCACGGGAAGAATTAGAAGAAGCAAGGTGTTGACATTTTCTACTTATAAAAGAAGTTTTGGTATGTCGGAGAATAGATTTGGCACGATTCCGGGATGAAATGTATAGATCAAAGTTAGTGGGAGTACGAAGGCTCTGGAACCTTTTATGAGCTGCCTCTCTATCTTTAATAGCACGAGAACAAGCATGATTAAACCAAGGTTTTTTAGCATGAGGAGTAGAGAAAGTACGTGGAATGTATGCCTCCATTCCAGAGACAATTACCTCTGTGATGCGCAGAGCACACACAGAGGGGTCTCTCTCCTGGAAGCAGTAATCATTCCACGGGAAATCGGAAAAGTACATCCTCAGGTCGTCCCACCGAGCTGAAGCAAAATGCCAGAAGCATCGCCTCCTCGGCGGGTCCAGAGGATGTACAGGAGCGATAGAACAGGATACAGAAATAAGGTTATGATCGGAGGAGCCCAACGGAGAGAACAGTTTGACAGAGTAAGCAGAAGGAATAGAGGTAAGGAAGAGGTCTATAATGTTGGGCCTGTCTCCAAGACGGTCGGGAATACGAGTAGGGTGCTGAACCAACTGCTCTAGGTCGTTGAGGAGAGCAAAGTTGTAGGCTTGTTCACCAGGCTGGTCAGTGAAAGAGGATGAAAGCTAAAGATGGTGGTGAACATTGAAATCTCCCAAGATGGAGATTTCAGCGAAGGGAGAGTGAGACAAGATGTGCTCCACTTTAGAATTCAAATAGTCAAAGAATTTTACATAGTTAGTAGAGTTAGGTGAGAGATAAACAGCACAGATGTGTTTAGTAATAGAATAACAATGAAGTCTTAGCCAGATGGTGGAAAATTCAGAAGAGTCAAGATCGTGGGCACGAGAGCAAGTGATGTCGTTGCGCACGTAGGCGCAACATCCAGCTTTGGATTGAAATTTTGGATAAAAATAGTAGGAAGAAACAGAGTAGCGGTTGCTGTCAGTAGCCTCAGAAACCTGTGTTTCGGTGAGGAAGAGAAGATGAGGTTTAGAGGAGAAGAGATGGTGTTCCACAGAATGAAAATTAGAACGAAAACCACGAATGTTACAGAAATTGATAAGGAGGAGGTTCGAGAAGTTATCAGGACACCTCTCAAGTCAGCAGCCAGAAGATGAGTCCTCCCTGGGGGAATTTATGGTCCCCACCCCAGGCGGGGACTCCGAGGCAGTGTTGTTTTTCTCCATTTTGCATTTTGAATTTTGGGAAAAGGTGTGTGTTGTGTGAATGTAGTGTGGTGTAGAAAGAGTCTGTCTTTAGAGAGCATGCTGAACTGCTCTCCGGTGTTGATGAGACAAAAGGGAAACGATTAGTGAGGACATGGGAAGGGTCTTTGAAGGGCTTCAGCACCCTGCTGTCTTCCCATATATCCTCACCGGGAGTAGCTCACGCCCGTTCGGTAGGTGTCATCCTACCTACTCCTCCAGTCTGGAGTCATGTACTTCCTCTTGGGATGGTCTACTATTGAAAGAAGTTGAGTAATGCAGAGTGGAATCGTCGGCGTATGAGTGGACAGGACAGTTTGTTATGGAAAGAAGATCATTGATGAATAACAGGAAGAGAGTGGGTGATAGGACAGAGCCCTGTGGAACACCACTGTTGATAGGTTTAGAGGAAGAACAGTGACCGTCTGCCACCGCAGAGAGAGAACGGCCTGAAAGGAAACTGGAGATAAAGGAACAGAGAGAGGGATAGAAGCCGAAAGAGGACAGTTTAGAAAGTAAAAACTTGTGCCAGACTCTATCGAAGGCTCTCGATATGTCTAGCACAACTGAAAATGTTTCACCAAAACTACTAAGAGAGGATGACCAGGAGTCAGTTAAGAGAGCAAGAAGATCGCCAGTAGAACGCACCTTGCGGAACCCATACTGGCGATAAGATAGAAGGTCAGAAGTGGAAAGGTGCTTTTGAATCTTCCGGTTAAGGACTGATTCAAAAGCTTTAGAGAGACAGGAAAATAAAGCTATAGGGCGGTAGTTTGAGGGATCAGAACGGTCACCCTTCTTAGGCACAGGCTGTACGAAGGAGTACTTCCAGCAGGAAGGAAAAGTAGATGTTGACAGGCAGAGGCGAAAGAGTTTGACCAGGCAGGGTGTCAGCACGGAAGCACAGTTTTTAAGGACAATAAGAGGCACTCCATCAGGTCCATAAGCCTTGTGGGAGTTGAGGCCAGAGAGGGCATAGAAAACATAATTCTTAAGAATCTTAATAACAGGCATGAAGGAGTCAGAGGGGGGATGAGTAAGAGGAATATGCCCAGAATCGTCCAGAGTGGAGTTGTTACAGAAAGCTTGAGTGAAGAGTTCAGCCTTAGAGATAGATGAGACGGCGGTGCCAGAAGTCTCTGGAAGTATTTCAGGAAGCTAGGTGTTGACATTTGCTATGGATAAAGGAGTTTTTGGTAAGTCAAGACTAGATTTGGCAAATTTGGTTAGCGGGAGTTCGAAGGCTCTGGTACCTTTTGTGAGCTGCCTCTCTATCTTTTATAGCACGAGAACAAGCGTGATTAAACCAAGGCTTTTTAGCATGGGGAGTAGAGAAAGTACGTGGAATGTATGTCTTCCTTCCAGAGACAATCACCTCTGGAAGCGCTGGGCACACAAAGAGAGGTATCGCTCCTGGAAGCAGTAGTCATTCCACGGGAAATCGGAAAAGTACATCCTCAGGTCGTCCCACCGAGATGAAGCAAACTGCCAGAAGCATCGCCTCTTCGGTGGGTCCTGAGGATGTATAGGCGCGATAGGACAGGATACAGAAATAAGGTCGTGATTGGAGGAGCCCAACGAAGATAATAGTTTGACATATTAAGCAGAAGGGTTAGAGGTAAGGAAGAGGTCTAGTATGTTAGGCCGGTCTCCAAGACAGTCGGGAATACGTGTGGGATGCTGAACCAACTGCTCTAGATCGTTTAGGAGAGCAAAGTTGTAGGCTTGTTTACTAGGCTGGTCAGTGAAAGAGGATGAAAGCCAAAGCTGGTGGTGAACATTGAAATCTCCCAAAATGGATATTTCAGCGAAGGGAGAGTGGGTCAAGATGTGCTCCACTTTAGAGTTCAAATAGTCAAAGAATTTTACATAGTTAGTAGAGTTAGGTGATAGATAAACAGCACAGATATATTTAGTAATAGAATGACAATGAAGTCTTAGCCAGATGGTGGAAAATTCTGAAGAGTCAAGGTCGTGGGCAAGAGAACAAGTGATGTCGTTGCGCAAGTAGACGCAACATACAGCTTTGGATTGAAAATTAGGATAGAGATAGTAGGAGGGAACAGGGTAGAGATTGCTGTCAGTAGCCTCAGAAACCTGTGTTTCGGTAAGGAATAGAAGGTGAGGTTTAGAGGAGAAGATGGTGTTCCACAGAATAAAAATTAGAACGAAGACCGCGAATGTTGCAGAAACTGATAAGAAAGAGGTTCGAGGAGTTATCAAGACACCTCTCAGGTAGGTAGCCAGAATGGGAGTCATCCCTGGGGGAATATGTGCCCCCCCCCCCCCCCCAGGGCGGGGACTCCGAGGCATGGTTATGGTTCGCCAATTTGAATTTTGGGAAACTGTGTATCTTGTGTGAATGTAGTGTGGTGTGGATAGAGAGAGGACCTGTCTTTAGAGAGCATGCTGAACTACTCTCAGTTGTTGATGAGACAATAGGGAAACGGTTAGTGAGGACATGGGAAGGGTCTTCGGAGGGCTTCAGCACCCTCCTCCCCTTCCATATAATAACTCACCGGGAGTGGCTTGCGCCCGTTCGATAGGTGTCTTCCTACCTACTTCACCTAAATTACTCTTTGTGTTAATCACTCTTTGTGGTATTACCGTAACTACCACCACTTGTTAATTAATTTTATCTGAATGGCTTTAGATTAATAATTCCCAAATAAACGATATGTACAAATGGAATAATTTCAACAACGCTATCAAATTATATGAAACTACGGATGGCGACATCCTCACCACAAGCATGAATAGACTCTGTTCTGTCAACCAGCAAGCCTCCAAACGACAGGACTTTGGTTTTGGCCCAGAAAACCTTCAGTCCCAGAGAATTTGCCTCCTCATGCAGTACATCGAAAGCCATTACCTGGACCTCCAGCTATTCCACGACAATCACAGCATTGTCACTTAAAACACGATTATTGACATAGGTGTCGCCAATAAATACTCTGCAACGACTTTGATCAGCAATTTTGCCTAGTGATGGAACAAGGGCGCATCCTTGCACCACTCCTGAATTAACAGAGAAGCCGGAAATACTTCCCCAACACTTCACAGCACTCTCAGTCCCAGAGTAGAGGCCGGTCATCAGGTCAATAATCCTTGCAGGAAAAAATATATATTATCCAGTGTCTCTCGAGGGAACGCCACACCTAGACCCTGAGCGTTCTCCAATGCACTCCGGCAGCTTTGAGAGTTAAAGTTTAAAAGTATCCCGCACTCTCCTGTGTGATCGAAAGTCCCAAGCACTTCAAACCGAACTGATACGGCAACTGCATACTCCTGAGAAGGCGCCTAGTCCCTCAGTTTCTCACAATGGAAACCTGGTGGGTTGCATCTTTAGAATTTGTTGGATTTGATGCATATCCTCAGTTTTCAATCAACAAGTCTATGGTTGGTCTTTAAGAACTCAGCAATCCGGAAAACTCTTTAGTTCTGGAGGATCCTCTAACGAATCATGAAAGAGAGAATAGACGGGGTGGAGGCGTTAGCTTTTATATCCACAACTCTCTCCATCCAGTATCCGTGAAAACAGATATTATAACCAATGTAGACACGGTCTTCATTGAAATTAAAAATATATCTCGTAAAATAGTAATTGGACTTATCTACAGACCGCCAGGGCAGACTCTTGATATCGACCACACATTACGTGAATTATTATTAGAAACAAGTAGCAGTTGCGAGGCAGTAATTGTTGGGGACTTTATCTTGCCATTGAAAAGTTGGGGTGAACCGTTGAACTGTCATACAGGGCTCGACCTGTACACAAATTTACTAAAAAGTGATTCACATCAACACGTTCAAGAACCGACTCGGGAAAATAATACACTTGACCTTATCTTTTCAACGACATCTGATATAGTTAACGAAGTAAATGTTGGTCCAATTTTTTGTTCTAGCGATCACCAAACAATCACATTCAGCATCAATATGAAAGAAAGTAAAGTAACTCCTAGTAAAGAAAAGGTGCCTGATTATCAGAGAGCGAATTTCGAAAGACTCCGATCAATTCTAAATAATTCTGACTGGACTGAAATCTCGGCAGAAACAGATATTGATAAATCTTTGGGGGCCTTCACCACAATATTGAACAATGCCATAAGCATATGCGTACTCTATCGTAACAGACGTTAAGCTTTTAAGAAGAAACCCAAATGGTGGAATAACGAAATTCAAAATAGCCTATCTTTTAAAAAACGCGTATACAGTAGATACATATCAACTCAGAGTGAGGCTGATAAACTAGAGTTGGACAGAATTCGCCGCGAAACCAAGAAATTAATAAAACGATGCAAGACAAATCTTGAAGAATAGATAGCGGAAACGAGTAAATCTAATCCTAAAGAATTTTTTAGCTATGTAAATAATAAAAAGTCACTCACTTATGGTATCGGACCGCTTGCTAATGATAATGGTAACTACACGAACGATGAAAATTAAATGGCTACAATCCTAAATAGCTTATTCGCATCCGTATTTACCGACGAAGATTGTTTATCACCTCAACAGCCGGAGGTTAGAAGGACCGAAAAGATGTTAAGTGGCGTGCTCATCGTAGAAAGTGACATTTTACGCACAATTGAAGAGAATAAAGTAAGCAAAGCTCCTGGTCCAGACAAAATTACCCCTAGGGTCTTAAAAGAAATCAAACATCAAATTTGCAAACCGCTCTCCATCATATTCAATAAATCTTTAACAGCTGGAAAAGTTCCGTCGGATTGGAAACTAGCAAATGTCACACTGATTTTCAAAAAGGGGGACAAGTCTCATCCCGGAAACTATCGACCAATTACCCTGACATCGATTGTTAGTAAGTTAATGGAGACTATCATTCGCGACAATATGGTGAAATTCTTCGAAGAAAATAATATAATAAATAATTCGCAACATGGCTTCCGAATTAAATGTTCGCGTTTAACTAACTTACTTGTATTTTTTCATTATATTATTGAGGTGTTCGATGAAAGCAGATCAGTAGATATCATATATCTGGATTTTC
This sequence comes from Eriocheir sinensis, assembly GCF_024679095.1. NCBI lineage: Eukaryota > Metazoa > Arthropoda > Malacostraca > Decapoda > Varunidae > Eriocheir > Eriocheir sinensis. Next base: position 2,454,746 of record NC_066521.1, on the reverse strand, counting down.
AAAAGGCATTTGATAAGGTCCCCCACCAAGGATTGCTCAGCAAACTATTGGCGCACGGTATCTCGGGTAACATTAACAATGGACTGGCTCTCTGAGCGGAAACAGAGAGTAGTTCTAAACGGTGTTATATCTAACTGGCTCGATGTCAGAAGCGGCGTACCTCAAGGCTCAGTGCTTGGCCCCATGCTCTTCTTAATTTATGTTAATGATATCGATGATGGGCTCACTTGTAAAGTATCAAAATTTGCTGATGACACAAAAATTGCGAGTAAAGTAACTGTGACACTAGACAAAGAAGCTTAACAATCAGATCTAGATCGACTTGCACGTTGGGCCAGTCAATGGCAAATTAAATTTAACGTTGACAAATGTAAAGTGTTGCACATCGGAAAAAATAACAATCGCGTTCGGTACGTAATGAATGGCCAAAAACTTTCTGCAGTAAGTAAAGAAAAGGATATTGGAATCACTATATCAAGCGATTTAAAGCCCGGTCAGCATTGTTCAGAGGTTGTTAAAACTGCAAACAAATTGGTTGGCTTTATCGGACGAGTCTTTAATAATAAATCAGTAAAAGTAATATTAAAACTGTATAATTTGTTGGTTCGACCCCATCTAGAGTACTGTGTACAGTTTTGGTCTCCCAATTACAGAAAAGCCATAGAAAAGTTGAAACGGGTTCAACGAAGAGTAACAAAGATGATTCCTAGGTTGAGAAATTTATCATATGAACAAAGGCTTAAAGAAGTAAATTTATTCAGCCTATCAAAACGAAGAATGCGAGGCGATCTAATAGAAGTGTTTAAAATGTTTAAAGGATTCAGTGAAATTAATGCGGAAGATTACTTTACAATTGATCGATCAAATAGAAGAAGAAATCACAATTTGAAGATAAATAGTAAAAGATTATCGTCGCACGAAGCTAAACACTTCTTCTTTAATCGAGTTGTTAATGTTTGGAACTCTCTACCATGTGATGTCGTTGATAGTACAACAGTTACGGCCTTCAATAATAGATTAGACAAGTATTTTGAATCCAACCAGCAAGTAAGATATTACTTATTGTCGTAATAACGTTAAGTTCTTTCGAATACTGGTGTCCTTGTCCGCTTTTATCGCCCGGTTAGTGGTAGCAGTAATGGTAGTTCTTTCCTCTTTTCTACATAATTTCCATGCAGTTTTTCCATGCTGCATGCTTCTTTTTCCTTTCCTGCCAGCTTTGGCTGGAGGGATGGGGGGGTGGGGAGGAGCCTTCGCCTTTGCTGTCCTTCATCTTCCACCTTTGATTAGATAGCTAGTGTAGCTTGTCACAAACAGCCTCGTGAGGACAAGCAGGTCTGCTGTTGTTTGTTCTTCCTTTGTGTTCCTTTGTGTGAATACTAACAAGGATGTGGTCGATCTCCTTTGCCACACCACCAGCATTGCTATACCAAGTCCAGCGGCAAGGTTCCAGATTGGCGTAGGACATCTCTCTCTCCTCAACTTCGTACATTTCGGTAAGGGTGTACACTGCAATTGGGGATATGAAGTCCAGGGTTTGTTCTATCTCACCAGCGTCATACGCTCATCTACCGGAGTAACCTTAATGACAGAAGACAGAAGTCGGCTAGAAATGTCTATAGCTACTCCTGCAAGGAGCACCATCCCTCCCACCAGTAATAGGTATAGTCCCCACTAATGATCTCACCATTGACTGGTCTCTTCGTCTCAGAGAGCACCTTTGTATCCACTCTCAGCCTCTTGAGCTCAGCTGATAGATAGGGTATTCGCTGGTCATCCGAGATAACTCATATAGAAAAAAGGTATCCCTGTGTAATATGGGATTTATTTCCCATCATTCACCACATCTCCGTGCCACGAAACACAATAGATATTGATTTCATTCGGTCAGCGGGAAGCAAACATTTACGATCAGGGTTTGAACCCGCGACCAGCCCGACATAAATCAAACACTCCACTATTCTGCTTAAGAGACGTCTCCCTTGCCAAGTTGTTTTTTTACGGGTATTTAGATTCCGTGTGTTGACTTTAGTTGCACATTTTAATTATTTAAGAACTTATCGAAGAAACTGTGCCATCCATCTTACAGTTCTCAACACAGGGAAGACACAACACAACACAGGGACCAGGGTAAGATGCTCCCCGCGTAGCCATGCACCCAATTGCAATGCGAGGTTCTTTTATTCACCTCCGACCACAGTGGTGGGAGCTGAAAACGCTATTGATTAATCCACAATTGAATATAAAGTGTTTAAATACAGTAGATAAACTGCATTATGCCGAGGGCCCGGGGTCGATCCCTGGCACTCAGTGATGTACATCTCGAGATTTTTCACTGCGTTATTGCAGTTTCTAAAATGCATCAAAATTTACCATGGAAATGGTTGATAACACATTATAGGAGTGGTTATCTGTGAAGGGGACCGTAAATGTTCCCAAGTCAGACTTCACATTTGATAATGACCGAAATATATTATGTCCTGATAGATTTTCCAGCTTATTCTTTACCATCTGCAATTCGCGGCTTTCGTTCTAGTTTCCATTGTGTGGACCTTATAATGGAAATTCTGTGGAAGTGGAGGCAGTGGCCGAGTGGTCAGCGTGCGTGTCCTTGAATTTATCAATCTTCTTCATACTCTCAATCGTATAGGTAGTCGAGGCCGGTCACACTCATATACGCGGGGCTAAGCTCGATGTTTTTTTCACATATTTTCAATTTTCTACCAATTCATCGTTCACAGGCGCCTCACTTCCTCCTACCTCCCCAGCCCCGGAATTTCTTCTAATCAGAGAAAGAGGCCATTCCCTGAGGACAAGTGACTCCTCTCTCTCTCTCTCTCTCTCTCTCTCTCTCTCTCTCTCTCTCTCTCTCGCTTCCATTTCACATCTGTGTCATACACACACACAAACAAACACACACACACCTCATTTTTTATGTGTGTGTGTGTGTGTGTGTGTGTGTGTGTGTGTGTGTGATAGCCTATGGCGCCGGCAGGCTTTCTACAGCTTCCTGGTGGTCGGCCCCAGCCCGTCATGGCGCAGGCAATTTTTATAGCGGACCCATTTATCTTGGCTCTTGCTGCCCCCCGGAACTCAGTCTTGATTCACTTGGACGGTTTCTTCTAGAGTCCGGGTTGATGGGTGGTCTTCAGGACAGCAGGTGGGTAGTCTTAGGCCACTCGGTGGTGACTGAAAAATCCCAAGTGGTAGCGACCGGATTCGAACCCGTGTGGTCCAGAACTCTGTGAATGTGAGGCCCGCACGCTAACCACTTAGCCATCACCTACCCTAATGTGTGTGTGTGTGTGTGTGTGTGTGTGTGTGTGTGTGTAGACCTAAAAATAAAATAGAAAAGACATGAGAGTCCTACGGTTAATATGAATGCTACTATAGTTTTTTGTTATATTTTTTTTATAAATTTAATATATTTCTCCAGCTTTTTACTTTTTATGTCATTTCTTGCTGATCTCCTACTCTTTCCTCCCTTCTCCTTTTCCCTCCCTCCCGCCTCATTAGATTTTACATTCCCTCCCACTTCTCCCCCAATGCCCCGCCTCCTCCTCATTAGACTCCAGTTTGTTTCAAAGCTTAGAAACATCATTTTACCTTAATTTCCCTGTCCTTTCATCTCTTCACTGCAATCCTCTCTCTCTCTCTCTCTCTCTTTCATATTCAGTGACACCATAAATATACCTTTAGTACGGTACAATGTGTGTGAGTGTCTATGCCTCTGTGTGTGTGTGTGTGTGTGTGTTTGAGCAAAGGAATTCTGAAATTCCAGGAAGTGCAGAGAGAGAGAGAGAGAGAGAGAGAGAGAGAGAGAGAGAGAGAGAATCTTCTTTCGTCAACACAGGTGTGGGGTGATTAACTTCTAATCCTGGCTATTGCTTCGGGCAACACCCTCAGTTAAAAGGTGTGTTTTTTCTCTCTTCTCGCGCTTCCTCCCAACTTCACCATCGGTGATCGATTTATAAGAGTTATTTCCTTACCTTAGCGGTCATCCCTCTCCCTACTTCCTTAGCTTCCATCCTTCTCTCTCTCTCTCTCTCTCTCTCTCTCTCTCTCTCTCTCTCTCTCTCTCTCTCTCTCTCTCTCTCTCAAGCCTTCCCGTCTTAATCCACACTCCTATTGTCTCCTGGGACGTGCAGGTGTGTGTAGGAAGAGTAGGGTGGGATGGGGAGAGGTCGTAGTGGTAGACTGAGCGTACTTCAAAGGAAAGGCTGAGGAAGTGGGAAATCTGCCTCCTGCCCAGCCCCGCGTGTACGAGTGTAGCTGGCCTCGACTGTCACAACATGCCTGCCGGGCCTGTTCCACTGAACCACCACTCTTGTTGGTCACCCAATTGTTGCCTGTTTTTGTTGAATCTGAATTTATCCAACTTTAACCCACTGCCACGTGTCCTACCCGGCTCTTTTACCCCTCAAAAACTTTTGCTTTACACTGTGTTATTATTTTATTATTATTTTTAAATACGGTCACAGGGAGGGAACACTACTGACTGAGAAAAGATATAAAAACTAATATCATTAAAATTATAACAATTATTAACATTGGAAGCTACAAGTACCTGGTGGACACGGATCAGGAGACAGGGAGGCCTCTCCGTCAGGTGAAGGGGTGGTGACGGACGGCGTTGAACAGTCCACCTCCTCAACTACCGGCTCGCCTGTAAAGGTGGTGATGTTCCACGAGTACTGCATGTCACTGTGGCAGTTGTCAGAACACACACTTTGGAGGGCGACTCTGGAAGAAGGATTCACCAGCAGACCGTCGAAGGTTGGCATGCAGAGTTTGGGATCAGCGCACCTGTGGAGGAATGAGAACAGGATTTAGGGCGTCACTTGGAACAATAACAGGGAGTAGGTAGGAGGTAGGGAATAGTTAGGGACGGGGCTTGAAGCGGGATCGGCTGCACCACCTACGAAGGTAGTTTGCCTGCCTTGGAAGGGTTCGGTGTCCGCCGACCTCGTGGACCAAGAGCTCCCTTTCATTATCGGTAGAGGAAGCTAACCGGTGAAGTCGTATTTACCCGCCCTTTCACCACTTAGGTCTTAGGATATAGCTAGTGCCTCCCCACGTGTATGCTGTGCGTGGCGCCCAGTATACTCCCCACACGTGGCTCGTGTGAATCAACTATTATTACCGAATCTTTGTGAGTGCCCGGTTTAACTAATCCGTGTTGTCGTCATACACAAGTGATACACTTACACCAACACCCAACCATATACGTATTTTTTTTCATCACTATATACGAGTGTTCTGCTGCGACCCAAAGGTGGGTAGAATCCTGTGAGTGAGCCCCAGAAGGTACTGTTAATCAGTTTATAAGAGCCTGGATAGACTTAGCAGGCTACTGGTGGATGAGCTTATGCTCAATCCATGCAAACCGAGCCCTGTATTCCGACAGCTAGCCGGATCCCGACCCGACAGTCCCCTGGACAGTGAACTAGGAAATAAGAGCAGCAACAATAAATTGATGAAAGACAAAAAAGTTATAAGTAATGGCTGTGTGCGAAACAAGAACAAAGAAAGAATGACAAAAGAAAATCCATGAAGATTTTAGTACATCTACAAAGGGAACAAAGAAGAACGCTTTGGAAGTGACTGTGAGTTTAAGTAGAGTGGGTCAAGTGATATACAACAATGGAAATATATTAAATGTATCGTTATAAATAAAACCTGTGGGAATAAGTTACCTCATGGTGTATGCACCCCCACAAGGAAAAGTAAGTAAGACAAATAAGACTTATATAATGAGCATCAAAAATCTTGTGATCAAGCCAAATATAGTAACAATGTTATCATATTTGGCGACTGTAATGGACATGTAGGAATAGCGTCGAGAGAGTAGAGGGAGCATTTAATGTTTTAATCAGAAATGGAGAAGGAATGAAAATAATAGATTTGTGTGAGGAATACGTAATCAGTAATGAATACTTTTTTTTTGTCTACATAAAGTCACAATTGATCATGGTACAGATGGAATGTGGCAGAGCAGCAAAACACAGACTGCTCAATAACTGATATGTTTCTAGCGAACAACAAAAACTTATTTGATGAAGTGAAAGCAATACCCTCTTTCTCGCTTGACTCGGATCCTTGCAAAATTAGGACCGATAAGAAAAATAAAAGAGCAAGAAGATAAAATTACTAAAAACTGAGAACTTAAAAACAAATCACGTCAAAGAAAGGAAACAGCAGAGACAGCACCAGGAGATGAAAGTGAAGGAAAAGGTGTGGAGGAAGACTGGAGATACTTAAACGAAAATGTAACCAAAATAACAGAGAAAGTAGTTGGAGTTAAAGTAAAATAGGGAACAAAGAAAAAGTGCAAGGCATGGAGTCCACAAGTTAAAGAGGCAATAAATAAGACAATAAGAACTTTTAGTAGGGTTCTTACGGGACATTCGCTGCACCAGGCTTGATGCAAGTGTGGACATGGCCTAATCATATGTAATTTTGTAATTGATTTCATGTAAGATTAACACCCTCCACAGATTGTTTCTATATTATGTGTTCTTAGATTTAGAATAGTATGTCAAGACACCTCCATCCGAAATTGACCTTTGTTTAATTCTCTCTTTAATATAAAATATGCATGCATGTATGTAGAGAACATGCAGAGCAACTACCTTTTGTAAATGAAACACATAAAAGGCAACTATAGAGTACACGAAAAGGATCTGTGGAAAAAAAAGCCGTCTCTCCTACAATATCAATATCAATTACACCTACAATTGTGATGCCATTTCCTTGTCTTCTGTAAACCTGATCACTATTATATGAAGAGGTAAGTTACAGGTACAGTTAGTTGGTGTTGAGCCTGCGGAGGCGAAAAAGAAAAAGAAAGGGTTCCCACAGACCCACATTCAGTCTCTCATAATCTATGCTTATGGCAGAACAAACACTTCCTTACACAAGCACAATCTTCTATCAAACTGTATTACAATTATCATCTAAGATTATATTACCACCTACTTTATGTCGATGGATGGAGGGCTTAACTTCATGACCTCAACCAACACTCGTGCCACTGCGAAGCGCGTATCCTTCTTTATCATGACTTGTATCTCGTAGGTCTTGTCGGGATGCGTGAAGGAAGAGGTGTCGAGGTTAAGGAGGCCCAAGGAATAATCGAGGGTACCTGTGGTGAAAAGTGTCAGAGAGAGGCTTGCTGATTTATATTAGGTCTTTCAATATTTAATCATAAACTTTACCAGTTTACCACATTAACCCTAGTTCGGATTTGTATGGCAAAATCTTGTTTACACGCATTAGGTTTGTGTGGCGAAAGGTGTTGCGCGCCTTAGGACTGTCCGTCCAGGAGTCTTCAGCCAAGCATGTGGTGTGACAGTGAGAGGTGTGTCGCTGTGCTCAGATATTTATTTCCGATTTTAAGGCCTAAAATGCAAGATTTTGGATCAGGTGACCGATAATGTAATATTTTTGACTCGTGAATGTGATTTATTGAATGATTTTTTTTTCAAGTTTGCAGATATATTGCAGGTAATACCAGACTGATTTCATGTGTTAAAGACCCCCAAATGGAGACCAGAAAGTATAAACGTAATGTAACTGCAGACTGGGAAGAGGTTATCAAATTATTTGATGAACTGATGGAAAGCAATGAGAGATCAATCAATCAATGGGGTCATACGCCGAGGGGCGTGTCGCCTAGCCGACACTACGACGCCAAGTCCAAGGGTCCCTCCGGGCGAGTCTCCATGCAGACCTTCGCATCCTGAGTACCTTCTGGCAGGATATATCGAATTGCTCAAGTTCCGAACTCCGTGGGCGTCCCCTTGGCATTCTCCACTCAGGATTATCTCTTATAGAAACAACTCGATGAATAGGATAAGCTTCTTGGTAACGTGTCACATGTCCATATAGCCGGAGTTGGCGTTGACGGACGGTTTTTTAATAGTTTTATATTATAGTTTATTTTGTTTTATATTCAGCGCCAGATGATCTTGCAGTTGTGGCGCCGAGAAATGAACTCCCCAATAATCAATCAATCAATCACCATTGTTATATACTACGCTACCAAGGCATGTGAAATTTTCCGAGATGTCAATGTCCTTGCCACACGCACGTACAGACTGTACTGTTTCATCTAGCAAACCTCCAAACACCTGTACCTTGCTTTGGCCGAAGAGACCTGAAGTCCCAAGGGCTTCACCTCGTGCAGTGCCTCGAAAGCAATCACCCACACCTCCATCGACTCCGCCATGATTAGTGCATCATCGGCAAAAACAAGGTCGGTGACCCTGGTATTGGCAATGGATGTTCCACATTTTTTTTTTTTTTTTTTTTTTTTACGTCTTGGCCTATTGCGCCGGTAGGCTTCTTCCCGGTGGATCTTGATGGTCGGTCCAAGGCTTCTTCCCGGTGGGTCCTGATGGCCGGTCCGGCCCGTTCTGGCGCAGGCGAGTGTTTATAGTGGCGCCATCTTGCATTGGCTCATGCTGCCCTCCCGGAGGTCATCTTTAATCCTAGAATCTAGAGTCCGGGTTGATAAGTGGTCTTCTGAACAGCATGTGTGTAGTTTTAAGCCACTTGGCGGTGACTGAAAAATCCCAGCTTGGTAGCACCGGTCGGGGATTGAACTCGTGTCCTCCTGAACGCGGGGCCGTCTTGCTATCTGTTCAGCCACCGCCTACCAAAATGACTCTGGTCCTCAACTCTGCCTAGTTCTCAATCCATACAAGTGTTGAAAAGGGATGGGGCCTCACTCCCACATTCACGGGAAAGAAGCCGGAGAAGCCCCCCCCCCCCACCCCCCCACACACACTTCACAGCACTCTCAATCCAAAAATACGGGCCTGTCAGCAAACTAATAATCTTTGCAGGAATACCACGGAGTCGCAGGAGATCCGAGAGTGCCTCTCGATACACTGAGTCAAACGCCTTCTTGAGATCGACATAGGCTCCAAGCATCCATTGTCACAACTCACGTCGGCGCTTCACCAGTACGCGAAACGCCAGGATACGGTCAGTTGTTGACTTACCAGGCGTGAAGTTTCAGCATCTGGATGAGAATTCGCATCAGCAATAGGTGGGCAAGCACCGTGCCTGGCACACTGAGCAATGTAATACCACAGTAGTTGTTTCTATCTTGACGGTCCCCTTTCCCTTTCCAGATAGGGACGACCAGCCCCCTCTTCCACTAGGGAGGAATGATACCAGACTGCCATACGACAGTCAAGACCGCATGCAACCCGCGGATCATTACCTCACCTCCTGCTTGAGCAGCTCCGCACTGATGTTACAGATGCCAAGTGCCTATCTACCCCTCATCTTTGCCATAGCCTCTCTGACTTCAGCAAGAGAGGGCGGACTTTCATTGATGGGTGGATCAGCAGCCACCACCAGCAACCTAGCAACTGGAATCTGCCCACTTGGAGGGTCTGCCGTGTACAACTGCTCAAATTACTCAGCCCAACGAACCCTCTGCCCATCCATGTCCGACACAAGGCAGCCGCCAGCTGTTCGGATGGCACTTACCTGAGAAGGAGACTTGGAGCGGAGCTTCTTCAGGGCTTGGTAAGCAAGTAGGAGGGCATTTGCATTTAAATGTCCCTCGACTTCCTCAGCTAGACCCATGACATACCTCTCCTTTGTTCTCGTCAGGAGAGCTCTAGTCCTAGCCCTGTATTGGTCTCCGCCGAGGCGAATCCACTCCTAGATCCCAGGCGCTCTCTAATGCACTCCTTGGCAGCTTGAGTCTCACGTTTGAAAGTATCCCACATTATCACTGTATCACAGTGCAGCAGCAGCCAAGAGAGGGGTACGGGACGAGGTTCCGCGCGCCGCGTTCTACACCGACATCTAGCTGACTCAGTCGCTATTACGTCATCACACATTTTTTTACGTCTTCGCCTGTGGCGCCGGTAGGCTTTCGTAGTAGGGCCTGATGGTCGGCCCCAGCCCGTTGTGGTGCAGGCATGTGTTTATAGCGGTGCCATCTTGCATCGGCTCATGCTGCCCCCAGGAGCTCATTTTTTATCCTAGATCTAGAGTCCGGGTTGATATAGGTGGTCTTCTGGACACCATGTCAGTAGTCTTAGGCCACTCGGCAGTGACTGAAAAATCCCAGCTTGCCTGATACGACCACACCCTAGCCTCCAGCCACTTCCTGCGACCCTACTGTTGTATCAGAAGGAGCATAGGCCCTCGCGCCCACAGCAAACATCATTCAAATGGCCTGCTTCCCTTCTAGCCTCTATGCCATCGAGATCGCCATCGCCTCACCCTGGATCTCCCACTAACATGTCATACAAACCAGATGACCCAGTCTACGCCACCGGGCATATTCTTTTTTCGCCCCATTCCGGTGCTGCTTCTCCTGCTTCGCGTGTCGCTATACTATGTTCGTAGCATGAAGTCGGATCAAGGTGTGGCAGATTCTGGAATTCCCATGAGTGCCGCCCAGCCAGTTCGACCACCAATTATCAGATTAGCACTTTCTCCCTACCTACCCACCCACAACACGGGGGAGGGACCTAAGGGGACACGCCGACCACCACCACTACCACGACTACCACCACCACCACCACCACCACAACGTGGCAACATGGGAAAAATCCCTGCCACATGTCATAAAATTTATACAAATCGTTGTTATAATCCTAAACATCCACACTCATTGTACTATGCAGCTTCCTTTACTATATACAGAATAAGAAGAAAAAAATATAACTTTCAAATAGCACATAGATGGGAAATAAGAGACAGACGCATGTACGAAGGTTATTTTGGCAGCATGGCTAGAGGTACACCACCATCTAAGCCCCACCCTGAACTGACTTCATGCTCTGAACAGAGTATAGTGGTGAAGCTCGCAGGGGAAGGGAGCGGCGTCGTGACAGCCCTCAAGGCCGACGCGTACGACTACGTGTCCTAAGTCCTACCCTTGGTCTGGTGATTGAATTTAGCGTCAATACGTTGTCGAGCACATCTGGCTTTATCTGGCATTATCGTCAGCAGCTGTATTCCCGTACTGCGAAGACGCCAGCAAGTAACGTGATACATATACCACCCCAGGACCCACCCATGAGGCACACCAGGCGACCACCCCCATCAAGTCGTTTAATTAATTTCTTTCGCTGGATGAACCAGAGGCTTTTTCTACTTTCACACAATGACATGAGCCATTGTATAAACACCTGATGGCATTCATTATAAAGAGGTAACTTTTTTTATTATCCGTTTTTTCCAATTTTCTGGAACCAACACCCATTTTTGGCAGCTTGGTTCACATCCGTTGACGCTTGGTAAAGGCTACGGGCCCTGGAGCTGCATGTCGCACCTCCAGACTACGTGGATCAAGGCTGTCGAGCTTATTATGCACAGTGCCATGGCACTGTGCCAACAAAGGATTTTTTTTTTTTTGTTTTTTTTTTTTTGCATATATAAATAGAATTGTAAATTTCAAGTTTCAAATATGGTACAATACGGAGAATAAATTGTACTTCTGCAACTTATTTTCACATTCATTAAAGCAGTAAGAATTTTATTTTTTCTCTATGTCCAGACATTGGTACATTATTATGGACCACGTAACTATTAGTGTGACATTTCGAAGTTAACTGTTGTAGGGTTAAAAAAGTTGCAGTGGAAGGTTAAATAATAAGGTTTCCTAACTAAATAGGAGACCTCAAGCATTATATGATCAAGTGTGCCACATTTATGGACGCAATTAGTGATGGTGGTGGGTCTGATAAATTGCTTGCTGATTAACCATCAGTTTTACAACATTTAATAATCAAAATATACCACATCGACAACACAGTAAGTTGACACTGGCAACTGTAAGACAAACCTTATTAACTGAGCATTAGGTCTAGTATTGCTAAAAGAACTGAAAGATATTCAGTGTTATTACATCGTAAGTATTCTCCCGCGAACCATGACCTTTACATTTCTGCCCGGAATCGTGCCAAATCTCTTCTCCGACTAACCAAAAACTCCTTCATTGATAGAAAATGCCAAAACCTTGCTTTCTCTAATTCTTCCCGTGACTTCAGGCATCTAGCCAAAAACATCTCCTCCAACTTCACTTCTTCATCTTCCCCTCCTTTCCTTAGTCCTGACGGCAACACCGCCGTCTCATCTATCTCTAAGGCTGAACTCTTCTCTCACACTTTCTCTAAAAACTCCACTCTGGACGATTCTGGGCATATTCCTTTTACTCCTTTATGCCTGTTATTAAGATTCTTCCTAATGATGTTTTCTATGCCCTCTCTGGCCTCAATCCTCAGAAGGTTTATGGACTTGATGGAGTGCCTCCTATTGTCCTTAAAAACTGTGCTTCCGTGCTGACACCCTGTCTGGTCAAACTCTTTCGCCTCTGACTGTCAACATCTACCTTTCCTTCCTGCTGGAAGTATGCTTTATTACAGCCTGTGCCTAAGAAGGGTGACCGTTCCAATCCCTCAAACTACCGTCCTATAGCTTTGCTTTCTTGTCTATCTAAAGCTTTTGAATCTATCCTTAACCGGAAGATTCAAAAGCACCTTTCCACTTCCGACCTTTTATCTGATCGCCAGTATGGGTTCCGCAAGGGGCGTTCTACTGGTGATATCCTTGCTTTCCTAACTGATTCTTGGTCATCCTCTCTTTGCCGTTTCGGTGAAACCTTTGCTATTGCGCTGGACATATCAAAAGCCTTTGAAGGTCTGGCACAAATCTTTGCTTTCCAAACTACCCTCCTATGGTTTCTATCCTTCTCTCTGTACCTTTTATCTCTATTTCCTCTCTGACCGTTCTATTTCTGCTGTGGTAGACGGTCACTGTTCTTCCCCTAAACCTATTAATAGTGGTGTTCCGCAGGGTTCTGTCGTATTTCCCACTCTCTTTCTGCTGTTCATTAATGATCTTCTTTCCAAAACAAACTGTCCTATCCATTCTTACGCCGATGACTCTACTCTGCATTACTCAACTTCTTTTAATAGAAGACCCACCCACCAGGAACTACATGATTCCAAGCTGGAGGCGGCAGAACGCTTAGCCTCAGACCTTACTATTATTTCTGATTGGGGCAAGAGGAACCTGGTGTCCTTCAACGCCTCAAAAACACAGTTTCTCCACCTATCTACTCGACACAATCTTCCAAACAACTATCCACTATTCTTTGACAACACTCAGCTATCACCTTCCTCAACACTAAACATCCTCGGTCTATCCTTAACTCAAAATCTCAACTGGAAACTTCATATCTCATCTCTTACTAAATCAGCTTCCTCGAGGCTGGGCGTTCTGTACCGTCTCCGCCAGTTCTTCTCCCCCGCACAGTTGCTATCCATTTACAGGGGCCTTGTCCGCCCTCGTATGGAGTATGCTTCTCATGTGTGGGGGGGCTCCACTCACACAGCTTTCCTTGACAGAGTGGAGTCAAAGGCACTTCGTCTCATCAGCTCTCCTCCTCATACTGATAGTCTTTTACCTCTCAAATTCCGCCGCCATGTTGCCTCTCTTTCTATCTTCTATCGATATTTTCATGCTGACTACTCTTCTGAACTTGCTAACTGCATGCCTCCCCTCCTCCCGCGGCCCCGCTGCACACGACTTTCTACTCATGCTCATCCCTATACTGTCCAAACCCCTTATGCAAGAGTCAACCAGCATCTTAACTCCTTCATCCCTCACGCTGGTAAACTCTGGAACAATCTTCCTTCATCTGTATTTCCTCCTGCCTACGACTTGAACTCTTTCAAGAGGAGGGTATCAGGACACCTTTCCTCCCGAAATTGACCTCTCGTTTTGGACACTCCATTGACCTCTGTTCGGGAGCAGTGAGTAGCGGGCTTTTTTTACTTATTTTATTTACGCTCTTGAACTGTCTCCTTAGCTGTAATATATATATATATATATATATATATATATATATATATATATATATATATATATATATATATATATATATATATATATATATATATATATATATATATATACACACACACACACACACACACTAACTAACTAACCAGAAATTAATCTTGGCACCCTTCATATCCCGACGCTCTAACACTAAGGTTACTGTTTCGCCAGTTGCTTGTGCTTCTAATTCAGAGGTTCTTAACTTGGGGGTCGTGATCTCCTGGGAATAAATTAAGTTGTTTTGAGGAATATTGGATTTTATTCATATGGTGTAAGGTTTTCTGCATGTTATACCGTATCTACAACTTCTGTAATAAATTGTAAGTGGAAAGAGTTTTACAATCTGTAATAACTTGCTAATAAGCTAATGAAGTAGTCAAGAGAAATACATTATAATTTTACTGTGTACTCTAGCTAATAATTTTACTGTGTACACTAGCTTGTATAAATTTTGCATTTTGTTAAACCAGGCTATTATATGCATTTAGGAATACTATTCTATTATTTTGTACACATGAAAACTAGGCTATTATTTAGCAGTTAGGAATACTATTCTATTATTTTGCATTCATGAACACTAGGGTATTATTTTGCATTTAGGAATACTATTCTATTATTTTCCATTCATGAACACTAGGCAATTATTTAGCAGTTAGGAATAATATGCTATTATTATAAATTCATGAATACTAGGCTATTATTTTGCAGGCGGGCAGGGTAGCGGGTTGTGGCAGGACAGTGTGAGTGCGAGCGAGTGGTCGCTCCCTAACGGTTTTTCACACCCTCCCGCTGGCTCGCTGCCATTTCGCTTACCGATGCAGCGTCGCTGCCATACGCACGATGTACACTCGCATAACAGTGAGAATAATCGTGCGAATAATCGTGCGATTTGGCCAATATCGGAGACTTTCTGCGAACTTTTTGAACATTTCAAAATGTTCGCGCGACGGGCCGGCACCCGCAAGTCGCGCGAACTTAATCGAGCGACTATTGCGACTAATCGCAGGGACGTCGCTACGATGTCGAGCGTATATGCCGATTTCGGAAATTTTCAAAATCGTCAACCGTCGCAGAGCGAAATCGCGGATGTGTGATCCCAACATTTACTGTTCACGAACCACCTGTAAGACCGAGTACCACTAGTGGTACGTGTACCACAGTTTGGGAACCACTGTCTTGGAAGTTTCCGAAAGTATTACTTCTAGAAGGAGGTTGTTCCAATATCGAACCCCGTCGAAGGGGAGTCACCTTGTCGTGGTGACGGGGCTTGAAGCGAGGTCGGCGGTACCACTTATCGTGGTAGCTTGCCTACCTCGATAAAGCTCGATGTCCGCTGACCTCGTGGACCAAGTGCTCCCCCCTCATCACCGGTAGAGGAGGCTTACTGGTGATGTTGCCTGCGCCCGCCCTTTTACCACCTAGGGCAGGGATATAGTCTCCCCACGTGTTTGCCGTGCGTGGCGCCCCGTATACTCCCCGTCCTTCTCATCTGGGAGTTGAGCTCAACGCGGAGCGGGTGTAGTTCCCCTCGGTGAGCAACACGCGGGGAGGGTTGGGGTGGTTCATTGTGGCCCCACTGAATCAATCGGCTGGTCATTCGTTGACTAGGCTCAAGTGGCCACTGCCGGGTGGGCGATCGCAACGGTCACGCGGCCACTGTTAAACGCCTGGCAGTGGCTGCGTATATTTTCCCATTACCCCTGGGGCTGTTGGGTGCGGTCTGGCCCCAACATCCAGCCTCCCCTTGTTGGGCTCCGTGGTGGGTGGGGGTGTGGGCAAGTGAAAGAAACCCCCGGTGTATGGGTTATATTACTCTGCCCCGGCCTGACTCTCTTCCTGACGTTCGCCTGTCCCCCGGAAAGTCCCACACGTACCTTTCTCATCTCATCCGTGGACGGATGACAAAGTTTATTAAGGGGTTTCTTGAAGACCGGACTTTCCGAGTCAGAGTCGGCACCTCCTACTCACCATCCTATGAACAGCAAGAAGGAGTTCCCCAGGGAAGCGTTCTGAGTGTCACCTTTTTGCCATAGCCATAAATGGCATTACAACGTCGCACCCTGAGGTGATGTCGTCCTCCCTCTAGGTCGACTACCTGGCAATCTGGTTCTCGGCGACTCGGATGTCCACCGCAGAGCGAAGACTGCAAAATGCCATCGATAGGACATCCAGATGGGCTGAGAAAAATGGTTTCCGATTCTCACCATCCAAGTCGGTTGCCATGCACTTTTGCCTCCTGAGAGGCCACCATCCAGACCCTGATCTCATATGTGCGGTTCACGTCTCCCTGTTGCTGAAGAACACAAGTTCTTGGGACTCGTCTTTGACAGGCGCCTCACATGGCTTCCACACCTGAAAGCCTTAAAAACTAAGTGCATAAGATCGCTCGTTCTCTTTCGTGTCCTGTCATGCACTTGGGGCGCTGACCGCACAATAATCCTACGTCTCTATCAGGCACTCATTGGGTCGAGATTATCTTATTGCTGCGAAGTATACACATCGGCAACAACCGCCCGCCTCCGCACACTTGATGCAGTCTACCACGCGGCAGTCCGACTGTCATCTGGTGCCTTTAGATCATCCCCTATATCAAGTATTCTAGTTGACGCAGGAGTGCCACCCTTAGACTTGCAGAGAGATGGACTCTTAATTAAGTACTGGTACAGACTACAACGCCAACCTAACAACCCTGCCTACACCGTTGCCATAGACACCAATGTAGATACAATATATAGAAACAAACACCTCCTACCTCTCCCCTTTGGGTTCCGTGTCCGGAATCCCATTGGGGACCTTTCACTACCATACTTCCCAATAGCTGTTTATCAGGTACCCCCCATTACACCGTGGGAATTCCTACCTATACATTTTTGTCGGTACTTCAACTTTACCAAAGCAAGCATCTCAGTCATAACTGCTCGACAGCTGTTCTTGTCCCACACAGCTAGCCACGCCACTTCTGTACCAGTATACACGGACGGCTCCAAATCCGATGCTGGCGTTGGATTTGGAGCTGTCTTCCCAGACTTTTCTCGTTCTGGAACTTTGCCTGCTATTGCCTCAATTTTTCCCGCAGAACTATCTGCCATTCTTTTAGCAATTCGCACCATTTTTACTTTTCCTGTCGATACTTTTTACTGTCTACTCAGACTAACAGGCAGCCCTGTCCGCAATATAAGATTTTAGAAGCTCCCACCCTATCGTTATAGATAATTTTAGTTGGCTAGTTTTAGAAAAAATGCGTGGGCATCAGGTGACCTTCTGTTGGGTACCTCCCCACGTCTCTGTGCGTGGTAATGAGGAGGCCGATGAGGTGGCGCGGGCCGCTGCTTCTCGCCCTCCCTCACAGTGCGCTCTTCTAGTTAGGGACTTGCATCCCACCGTGCGGTCTGCACTCCAGAGGGTGTGGCAGCGCAAGTGGTCGGCTGTGACTGCCACGACACCACAGGGAGACTGTCCTGGACGCCTTAGTGGGTCACACAAGGTACACACATGGCTTCCTCATGTCCCGGGGAGTTCAGCCCTACTGTGATGACTGTTTGGTGCCCCTGACTGTTCGGCACTTGCTGGTCGAATGCCCCTGTCTGGGGGACCTGCGAGAGCAGTACCTCCCCCGGTGTCGGGGCGGAGATGGGAGCTTCTTTCTCTCTCTCTGGTGCTGAGGGAGAAGGCACTCCTCCCGGGACATGACGTTTATGGCTTCCTACAGGAGGATGGCGTCTTCAACCTCCTGTAGGTTTTATCGACCTGCTATTGTTGTTTTTATCATGTCTTTTATTTTAACTTGTTTTATATATTTTTTATTGTGTTATTTTTATCACGTTTTAAATTTTAAGCTTTTTTAATAAGTTTTATTAGTGTTGTTTTTCCATCATGTTTAATTTTTTTTACCGGTTTTATATAGTTTAGCAGTAGGTTCGCCGCCATATGACCACGCAGTTGCGGCGCCAAGCAAGGAACGCCCCAATAATCATCAGCCATCCAATATCGAATGGCTAGGCCTGAAAATAAATTAATGTTATGTCTGTATCACATTGCTTCGTTTAAATGGGTAGACAATTGTTTCTTATTCTCACGTTGGTTTGTAGCTCAAAAACCTTGGAGTGCTCGACGTTACTGAACTTCTTGAGGTGCTTGAAGACCTGAATCATATCCCTCCGTACAGATCATCCTTCCACAGTAAAGAGTCGCTGGAGTCGTTCATACTGGTGATCCCTTAAATGTGGAATACATTTCGTAGAACGCTCTCTAATTATTTAATACCCTTGCTGTAATTAGGTGACTCAAACTGCACAGCATATTCGTAGTGAGGTCTTACCACAGAGTTACACAGAGATAACGATAACCCTGGTGTCTCACAATCAATGTTCCTTGCTATGAACATAATCTTAATATTGACTTTATTATATGATTTTCTTTAGTGGTTTGCATGTGTCAGGTCACTACTTGATGTTGACCCAAAAATCCGATTATTCATGCACGTCCTGTCAACGGTGAATGACACGCCACTTTTCAGACACATGTATTATCTGGTCAAGGTATTTTTGGATGGTTTGGCAATCGGCAATCGTGTGGGCCCTTCCACCCACTGTGGTGTTGTCAGCGAACTTTGATAGGGACGATAGGGATGCCACACAAAAGTTTGCCCGTTGAGTAACACATTATTTTCTAACAACGGTGAGCCAATCTCTTAAGCATGCAGTCAGATTGTTTTAGGAGTCGCTCATGTGGTACCTTGTCAAAGGCTTTTTCTGTTAGTCCAGGTAAAAGACACTGCTTGGGATGTTATTATCCCAGTCTTCATATGTAACCAAAAAGTCCAATCTGTTAGTCAGGAATGCTTATTTCTGAAACCGTGCTCGGTTTCCGGAATCATGTTATTGTCCTATAGTCTAGAAAAATAACAATTTTGTTTAATATTTTCTTCAACATTTTACCTGTTGCTGATGTTAAGCTAGTGGGCCTGTAGTTTAAAGCTTCGCCCTTATCGACGTTATTAAAAATCGGTGTTGAATTCGACATTTTCCAGTCTTTAAGTACCTTGTTTAGTTGGAGAGAGAATAAACACCTCGTTATCTCTATATAACACTATGGTAAGTCCTAAATACGAATATGATGCTAATATGCTAATATGCCGTAATTGCAGTAAGGGTATTAAATAATCAAATCTTCAAGTACCTGAAGAAGTTCAGTAACGTCGAGCACGCAAAGGTTTTTGAGCTACAAACCAACTTAAGAATAAGAAACAACGGTCTACCTATTTAAGCGAAGCAATGTGATACAGACATTAACAGGAATATATTTTCAGACCTTGCCATTCGATATTGGAACAACCTCCCTCTAGAAGGAATACGTTCGGAAACCATCAACCTCTTAAAGCATCCAATAGACCGTTACATCGTTGCAACAGTAGTAAACTGAACGTACGTATGAGGTGTCTTAGCTAAGTGATTGAAATATTTGCTATTTGAATTCTTTGATTAACTGTGGGGACAAGTTGTAGGGCCCCGGCGACTTGTTCGTGTCGAATTAGTCTGTGTGATGATTCACATCTTGGTCGCATTTTGTGTCAACAATTTCTATGGTGGAGATCTCCATCGGCGGAGCAGGGCCCTCGGGAATGATTTCGATGTACTCAACCTTGTATGCGGAAGTGAAATTACTATAATACTAAGTTAATGGCCATCTGTCCCATCTGCCAGAGGACCAAATTTGTTTTTCCTTTTCTTATGTGTTTGATGTATGTGAAAATATGGACAAGAAATGTTAGTGAAATAGCATTTAGCTATTCGTATTAGGTAAAGGAAACCAGGCCCACGGTGTTATGGACTCGCTTAGCACGATTATATGTCGTCGATACCTTTTTTTTTTTTTTTTTACAGCACAGAGAACAACTCAAGGGCAACAAAAATATGTAAAAAAAACAACGGTAACTGTTGCCCTCATATAGTGATGAGTATAGAGTGACCAAAAGAGAGGTCAATTTCGGATGGAGAGTTGTCTTGATACACTCTTCGTGAAAGAGGTCAAGTCATAGGCAGAAGGAAATACAGACGAAGGAAGACTGTTCCAGAGTTCACCAGTGAAGGGGATGAAAGAATGGAGATGCTGGATAACTCTTGCATAAGCAGCAGGGCCGCGGGAGGAGGGGAGGCATGCAGTTAGCAAGTTCAGAAGAGCAGTCAGCATGGACATATCAATAGAAGATAGAAAGAGATGCAACTTGGTGGCGGAATTTAAGAGGTAGAAAGCTGTTAGTAAGACGAGGAGAGCTGATGAGACGAAGAGCCTTAGACTCCTCTCTGTCCAGAAGAGCTGTGTGAGTGGAGCCCCCCCACACGTGAGAAGCATAGTCGATACGAGGGCGGACAAGGCCCCTATATATGGAAAGCATCTGTGCGGGAAAGAACTGGCGGAGACGATGCAGAACGCCCAACCTCGCGGAAGCTGATTTAGTAAGAGAGAAGTTGTGAAGTGTCCCGTTGAGATTTTGAGATAAGGATAAACCGAAGATATTTAGTGTTGAAGAAGGTGACAGCTGAGTGTTGTCGAAGAATAGGGGATAGGTGTTTGGAAGATTCTGTCGAGATGATAGATGGAGAAAATGGGTATTTGAGGCCTTGAAGGATACAAGGTTCCTTTTACCCCAATCGGAAATGATAGCAAGGTCTGAGGTTAAGCGTTATGCAACCTCCACTCTGGAATCTTGTAATTCCTGTTGAGAGGGTCTTCTGTTGAAAGAAGTTGAATAATGCAGAGTGGAGTCGTCAGCGTATGAGTGGATAGGAGAGTGTTATAGAAAGATCATTGATGAATAACAGGAAGAGAGTGGTTGATATAACAGACCCCTTTTGAACATCCCTGTTGATAGGTTTAGGGGAAGAACAGTGACCGTCTACCACAGCAGAGATAGAACGGCCGGAAAGGAAACTGGAGAGAAAAGAACAGAGAGAAGGATAGAGTCCGAAAGAGTGCAATTTAGAAAGCAAAGAATTGTGCCAAACTCTATCGAAAGGTTTCGATATGTCTAGCGCAACTGAGAAAGTTTCACCGAAACGGCTAAGAGAGGATGACCAAGAGTCAGTTAAGAGAGCAAGAAGATCGCCAGTAGAACGCCCCTTGCGGAAACCATACTGGCGATCAGTAGAAGGTCTGAAGTGTAAAGATGCATTTGAATCTTACGGTTAAGGATTGATTCAAAAGCTTTAGATAGACAGGAAAGTAAAGCTATAGGGCAGTAGTTTGAGGGATTGGAACGGTCACCCTTCTTAGGCACAGGCTGTATGAAGGCGTACTTCCAGCAGGAAGGAAAGGTATATGTTGATAGGCAGAGAGGAAAGAGTTTGACCATGCAGGGTGTCAGCACGGAAGCACAGTTTTTTTAAGAACAATAGGAAGCACTCTGTCAGGTCCATAAGCCTTCAGAGAGTTGAGGCCAGGGAGGGCATATAAAAACATCGTTCTTAAGAATCTTAATAACAGGCATAAAGGAATCAGAGGGGGGATGTGTAGGAGGAATATGCCCAGAATCGTTCAGAGTGGAGTTTTTACAGAAGGTTTGAGAGAAGAGTTCAGCCTAAGAGATAGATGAGATAGATGAGGAGGGAAATATGAAGAAGTGAAATTGGAGGAGATATTTTTGGCTAGGTGCCAGAAGTTCCGGGAAGAATTAGAAAAAGCAAGGTTTTGACATTTTCTATTAATGAAAGAGGTTTTGCTAAGTCGAAGAATAGATGTGGAACGATTCCGGGCAGAAATATAAAGATCATGGTTAGCAGGAGGGCAAAGGCTCTGGTACCTTTTGTGAACTGCCTCTCTATCTTTGATAGCACGAGAACAAGCGTGATTAAACCAAGACTTTTTGGCATGAGGAGTAGATAAAGTACGTGGAATGCGTGCCTCCATTCTAGAGACAATCACCTCTGTGATGCGCTGGGCACACACAGAGGGGTCAGAAAAAGCAGTAATCAATCCACGGGAAATCGCAAAAGTACATCCTCAGGTCGTCCGACCGAGCTGAAGCAAAATGCCAGAAGTATCGCCTGGCTTACTCTATGGCTGTGAGATATGGACACTAAATAGGGACTTGGAAAGCAGGGCACATTGATGCCTTTGGTAATAAATGTACGCAGAATCAAGGTATATCGCTGGAGTGACATTATGTCAACCCGGCGACTACTCAGTGAGACTGATTCGACATTTGTTACCTGCATACTCCGTCAACGGCTCTACTGACATGTGGCACGCTACCCATAAGCCGACCCTGCTCATCGGGTTGTGTCCGTAAGTGACAATCCTGACTGGAGCAGGACAAGGCCGGACTTGCCCGGAGAAAATCCAGGGATTGGCGTCGTTGAGAGGGCGAAGCGACGCGCACCCCTAGCGTAAGCCCCCACTGATTGATTGATTTTTTTTATACATCGCTTCTGTGGTGCAGTGGTTACCGTGACTAGGTACGAATCCGCGGGCCCGGGTTCGATTCCCGGACCGGGCAATCAGTACACAGCTCACACAGCTGTTCCTTCTCTCTTGCGGGCTGGTGAATAAATAGGTATCCGGGGAAACCCGCTGTTTTATAAGTAGCTGTACACTTGTACGGAACCGTCCTCCCGCAAACTTCGTATGCTTAGAAGCGAATGTTTAGTAACAAAGACTTTTTTTTATAAATAAAGCTGTACGCAGGCGTCCCCCAATAATATGGCTGCAGTTTTATGGGAATGACTGGTCATCTCTAGGGATTGCAATGGGCCCTTCACAGTATCTTCTCTTGCATGGACAATATCCAGCAAACATTACAGGCACCAAAAGAGTTAAACAATTAAATTCCCAGTGTCTAAGTATAAAAAAAAATGGTTTCGTCTTTATATATATATATATATATATATATATATATATATATATATATATATATATATATATATATATATATATATATTAATTTTTTTTTTTAAGTCTACGTCTATAGCGCCGGTAGGCTCGCTTGAGGGGCCTGGATGGTGTTCGGCGCCAGCCCGTCATGGCGTAGGCAAGTGTTTATAGTGGTGCCATCTTCTTTTGGCTCAAGCTGCCCCCCGGAACTAGTTCTTTATTCACTTGGACGGTTTCCACTAGAGTCCGAGTTGATGGGTGGTCTTCAGGACAGCATGTGGGTAGTTTTAGGCTGGGTTCACACGAGACACTTTTTCGTGGTCAGTGGCCGCCACAAATATTGGCCACCACAAAAAATGGTCGCCACGAAAAATGGTGAGTAGGTGCACCCTGCACACGAGCCACTCGGTGGCGGCCACTAATGAGGTCAGTACGTGGCGTTATGGATCTCGTAGAGGTAGCAGCTGTCTGTGCTCTCTTGGCAAAAAGCGCTTAAGAAAGTACTGGGTCCACCCCATATATACTTGGCAACAGACTACTGCGTGTAGCATTCCACACATCATTTACAGACCTAAGAGAACACGATATTTTTTTTACTACTTCAGGAGGTCACAGGATAGGTTTGATCATCTTATGACAGTAATTGGTCCACGTATAACACGGCAGGACATCAACATGAGGAAGTGTGTCCCAGTAGAAGAGAGACTTGCGGTAATCTTAATATAAGACTGAACATGAAGAATATTAAGTCACATTGGATGTAATTTATTGACATTATTCAGCAGTCTTTGCGGTTGCCTGACATTTTCCCCTTTATACTTCCGGGTAAATAAAACTATCACATTACATTAATATGCAAAACTGTGAAACGAAATGAAACATTAGTTATGAAAGCATATAAGAGCTTATCCATCATATCCTGAACACAAGTTATGCGTGAAGGTCATACTTTTACATCATTATGACAGTTAAAATTCAGGTGTTCAAATGTCAAGACAGAGGGAAAGCGGCGGGTGGCAGGGTGGTGGTCATCGATAGTGGCTCGTGTGCACGCTGCCATTTGATACAACGGTATCTATCGCTGTCCACTGTGGCCGGCCACAGTGGCGTGGTCGGAGATGGCTCCGTCCGCTACAACTCGCCACTGATTTGTGGCGACCGCAAAAAAGTGTCCCGTGTGCATGCACCCATAGTGATGTGTGTGTTCTATGTTTACCATTATTTTGTGGCGGCCACTGACCACTAAAAAGTGGCTCGTGTGAATCCAGCTAAAATACAATGATCCTTTTATTATTATTATTATTATTATTATTATTATTATTATTATTATTATTATTGTTATTATTATAAATATTTATAGAAAGGTTAATAATGTGTGGAGATTCTTTACCTGGTCCATTTCCAAAACAGCCACCACCAGTGCTCCCGGCAGCGGCCAATGGTGTCGGGATGGCGTGCATGTTGTATGCCGTAGGGCGGCCCTCGGCATCCATGGGGTGACCAGGGTCTGTCAGACTCCGACAGAACCATGTGTACGTGAAGTTCTACAAAAGACACAAATCATGAATGAAAATTGAATATCAACATTATAAAAAAGGACAACTAAAAAATATATTATTGGAGCAATTTTGTGTAACAGTTATACTAAACGTTTCGTTGCTAAGTTATATACTCTACATTAGATTTTCGATGCACTTCAGTTAAATAAAGTTGCGCATCAACAGATGTACTGGTGTTCATTTCATAACAAGCACGAGGTGTCTGTAATTGAAGTTTTCACATTAGAGTATGCAAACACTATGCAGCATGATAATATTTATTTTCAAGACTTCTGACCTATCTGATTTAACGTATGGGTTCTGCAAGGGGAGTTTTACTGGTAATTTTTCGTTTTCCTAATTTACTCCTGCTCATCCTCTCTTACTCGTTTCGGTGAAACTTTTTGCTGTTGTCTTAGACATCTCAAAAGCTTTTGACAGAGTCTGCTTTCTAAACTACCCTCCTACTGATTGTATCCATCTCTTTTTTTTCAGTTTCCTTTCTGGCCGATCTATCTGCTGAGGTAGACGGTCACTATTCTTCCCTTGAACCTATTAATAGTGGTGCCCCCCAGGGCTCTGTTATATCCTTCACTCTGTTGTTCATTGATGATCTTTCAAAAGCAAACTGTCCTATCCACTTCCACGCTATGACTTTGCTCTGCATTACTCGACATGTTTTATAAAAAAGACCCTCCCATCAGATTTAACAAGACTGTAGGCTGGACGCTGCAGGTCGCTTACCCATAGATACAAAATCTAATTATAACAAGTCTGGTAACTTCCCGCGAATATCTTGTCTGCCCCGCGCATGACGTCAAGTTGCCTTCAAAGGCGGGGTCCGTTGCGTGAACCGAGTCAGTAGGGATGGGCAGGTACCGTTAATTTGAGTTCCAGTAGTACTGGTACCGAAAACTCAGGTACCGTAGTACCGGTACCAGTACCGGTACCCAAAAGTTTTTTTTTATCTCAGTTCCGTCTGATGAATTTCCTAAATAAATTTTCTGTAGAGACAACTCTCTCTCTCTCTCTCTCTCTCTCTCTCTCTCTCTCTCTCTCTCTCTCTCCTGAATGAAGTGAATATTTTTTTCGATAAAAATAATAGCATATGTATACGTAGTTATTATGGATGTACTCATAGTCTAATAACAATGACAATATATATATATATATATATATATATATATATATATATATATATATATATATATATATATATATATATATATATATATATACAGTAGAGCCCCACTTAGCGCGAGATCAATTAGCGCGAACCGCAATTAGCGCGAGCCACCATCTACCAAGAAAAAAATTAATTAGCGCGAAAGCCTCAGTTAGCGCGAGCAGCCACCACGACTGAATTTTGAAAATTGCGCCAAGCCGCCATGATGCACGGCACAAGCCGCCATGATGCGCGGCACAAGCTGCCATGATGCGCGGCACAAGCCACCATGATGCGCGGCACAAGCCGCCATGATGCGCAGCACAAGCCGCCATGATGCGCAGCACAAGCCGCCATGATACGCGGCACAAGTCGCCATGATGCGCGGCACAAGCCGTGAGAGCCCTTACTTTAGCAGACGACGCCATGTTGATACAGGGCAAGTGCTTTGTTTACGTTGTGGATGTGGATACGGGCAACTGACCTTGGCCGTGTGTGACGCACACCCGGAAAATTTGGATTTGCCGGTTGTCCAAGTGTGATACTGCCTTAAGGCAGCGAGGCCGCTGACCGGGTGAGCGCCGGCGATGACGTCATCAGACTCAGCGAATCACAAGCGTGTTTTCAGAGCTCAGCCAATCGTAGTTTTTTTTTTTAATGTGAGTGATTATTTTGAGTAATTATCAAACCCAAAAGTCAGACCCACATGTGCACCAAATATTTATTTTCATATTGGTTACTTTATTCAATTAGCGCGAATTCAGTTACTGCGACCGCGTTCATCCACCTAATTCTCGCGCTAAATGGGGCTCTTGTGTATATATATATATATATATATATATATATATATATATATATATATATATATATATATATATATATATATATATATATATATATATTAGTATTCTAAAAAAAGATTCGGACATGAAGAATCATCCAATAAATTCAATAATAAAATAATGAAGACGGGAGCTATGATGGAAACGAAAAGCAGGACAAAATGGTGGGGACCTGGGAAGACGGTCAGCGAGGCAGTGACTCAGCAGCGATCACAACATTCAAGGCTTAAAGCGTCTCCACCGGCTGAATCGATTCTTCTCGGCAGCCGGTACCGGTACCGGGTGCCGAGAAGAATCGATTCAGCCGGCACCCGGTACCGGTACCCAGTGCCGGGAAGACTCATGATCACTCGGCACGGACCATTACCGCTAGTGCCGGTACCGTTTGGATCTTGGTGACGCTCGGCGGCGCGCGGCCTCGCCAGTCGCCATGCGGTATGGGCGACGCTTTAAGCCTTGAATGTTGTGCTCGCTGCTGAGTCACTGCCTCGCTGACCGTCTTCCCAAGTTCCCACCATTTTGTCCTGCTTTCCGTTTCCATCATAGCTCCCGTCTCCACATTATTTTATTATTGGATTTATTTATTGGATTTACTGGATAATTCTTCATGTCCGATTCTTTTTTTAGGTTGCTAATATATATTGTTATTGTTATTAGACTATGATCGAGTACTTCCATAATATCTATACATGCTATTTTTTTTTTCGAAAAAATAAATATTCACTTCATTCAGAGAGAGAGAGAGAGAGAGGGTACAACAGAAGAAACATCCTAATTGAGGGCAGAAATAAATGAGAGGAAAAAGTCCACTGTGTGTGTGTGTGTGTGTGTGTGTGTGTGTCTCTCTCTCGCTCTCACACACACACACACATACACACACACAGTGGACTTTTTCCTCTCATTTATTTTCGCCCTTAATTAGGATGTGTCCTCTGTTGTACACACTCTCTCTCTCTCTGAATGAAGTGAATATTTATTTTTTCGATGATAAAATAGCATGTATACGTAGTTATTATGGATGTACTCGATCATAGTCTAATAACAATATCAATAGTTATTAGCAACCTAAAAAAAAAAAGAATCGGACATGAAGAATTATCAATAAATCCAATAAATAAATCCGAGCAATCTGGTACCGGTATCGTACCGTTTAGCTGGTACCGTTAATACCGGTACTGGTACCGGTACCTGCCCACCCCTGCGAGTCAGTCTGCAACGAGACGGGGTCGGGCGCACAAGTTAACGTGGACCAGGATGCCTAATAAATGTGCTGTAGGTGGCTGCACATCCAATTATAAACACAAACGTGTAATTGTTTTCACAGTTTAGTAAGAATGGTACACTTGGAGTTAATAAATAAATGATAGAATGACTGAAAAGGTAATATACAGTGGACAAAAAAAAATACAAGTCACCCATCAATTACTCCGTTTTCTGTCCTCCGACCATGGAGGTAGAATTGGTGGAGTCGACATCAGCCCTAATAAAAAGTGAATCCGCCGAATTGTCATCTTTAGGGCCGCAAGGTTGTGGACACCTGCCAAGTGTGAGGTGATGTCAGGTCAGGCTGCCCCTTAATGGGCTCGGCCAGGCTGCCTGGTGTTGTCAGGTTAAGTATTTATGAAATAGATCTACCGTAACAATAAATGTACAGTATATACTCAAAAACACCACCATCATAATGAATGAGACGGGGTCTGGAGTTAACAACTAAGGTAGTGGACGTGAGCTCCGACCCGGGTATCCCTCATCTTGCGGCCCTAAAAATGACAGTTCGGCTGCTTCACCTCAATGAATGGGATTAGCGGGCCGTGTCGACTCCACCAATTCTACCTTCATGCCTCGGACTCACCGAGGCATTATGACGTCACCTCTTTTCCACGCCTCTCCTGCGCGTGAACATACTTGGTGTGATTATACTTTGCATAGATATTGCTACTTTTTCCCGATAGGGGCAGAAGAAACTTAGTGTCCTTTAATGCCCACAGCACTAAGTTTCTCCACCTGTCAGTTCGACACCATTTTCCAAACACCTATGCCCTATTATTTGGTAACACACAGATGTCACCTTCTTTCACAATTCACATTCTCAGTCAATCCTTAACTCAAAACCTTATATGGAAACTGCATATCCCCTCTCTTACTAAATCAGCTTCCTCGAGGTTGGGCGTTCTGTATCGTCTCCGCCAGCTTGAGTTCCCCTCTCAGATATTGTCCAAACACAGGGGCCTTGTCCGCCCTCGTATGGAGTGTGCATCTTATGTGTGGAGGAGCTCCACACACATACGAATAGCTATTGGACAGGATGGAGTCAAAGGCCCTTCGTCTAAGCTCTCCTCCTGTTACTAGCAATCTACTAAAACTTAAATTCCGCCGCAGTAATGCATCTCTCCCTATCTTCTATTGACATTTTTCACGCTGACTGCTCTTCTAAACTTGTTAACTGCATGCCTTCCCAGCTTCCGCGGCCCCGCTGCACACGACTTTCCACTTCTGCTCATCCTTATTCTGTCCAAATCCCTTACGGAAGATTTAACCACCATCTTCATCATTTAATCCCTTCCGCTGGTAAACTCTGGAACGGTCTTTCTTCGCCTTCAGCCTACGACTAGAACTCTTTCAAGAAGAGAGTATCAGGACACCTCTCCACCCGTAATTGACCTCTCTGTTGGGCTCTCGTTCTGTTATATTTCACTGCACCAGCGTCTAGCGGGCCTTTTCGTTTATTATTTTTGTTTCTTGTACTTGGGCTGCCTCCCTTGATGTCAAAAAAACAAACAAAAACAAACAAAAGAAGCATCTACATGTCCTATAGTAAGCATATTTTTACGGGTCCGTTTTGGTGTTGGCCACTGCGGGTCAGCCCAAGGCCGTGGTCAACCCAGACCCGCCGCTGCCACGCATTCCCAGCACATCTCACTTCATCTCAAATGTTAGCTATATACTACTTCTAAATGAATTTAATTAATAATTTGATAATCCAATAAGGCTACATAGTGTTACGATTGTTTCGTTTTTAAGGATAATAGCAATGATTTCATATAAATTACAACACTTGACAGAGTTGATTTCCGATGTTGTCACTGTGAGTGAAAGTGAGAGAGAGGAGGAAGGGGAGGAGGAAAGGGGAGGAAGCGAGGATCAGGGAAGAAGGGCAAACTCTAGGAGGCAGGAAGTGTCAGGCAATTAACCAGTTTACGAAGGATTCTGGGAGTGGCTTCCGTATCCCCTACGTTCACTGTTTCTTAACGTTTTTCCTTTCCATAAGCTGATCCACTTCTTCATTTAGGTATTTTAATTTTATGGAATCTATGAAATCAATCTTTATTTTATAACTAAATATATATAGAATGTGAAGTTTATGTATATATATATATATATATATATATATATATATATATATATATATATATATATATATATATATATATATAGAGAGAGAGAGAGAGAGAGAGAGAGAGAGAGAGAGAGAGAGAGAGAGAGAGAGAGAGAGAGAGAGAGAGAAGGGAGGATTAGGTGGAGAAGAACGGCAATCAACAGTATGTAGGGAGGTGAAGGTTTCTAGGAGTGGCTTCAGTATCCTCTCTATTCATTGTTTGATAGTTTTTCATCTTTCCCACAATTAATTAAGATTTATTGAAAGGAAGTAAATCTGCGAAAATGCAGATTAGCGCTAGTGAAGTTTTGAGAATGCATCGTCATTGGGCAGCGACTTTATGATATGGGAAATTTAAAAAATAGTACGTCCATATGGATAGCATTTTAGTATTCCCATTTAGAAGCACTTTTCCTAATAACAAATAATGAAGCCTGAAGAGCTTTTTAAACAATGTGATGTCATGCAGCATGACGCTAAGGATTCAAAACTCGTGAGTAAAGAAAACAAAGGAAAGGATTCTACAAATATATCCTAGTTTCAAGTTATTACTGCAAAAACTTTTTAATTATGTTTTTCTCAACGTCAGAACCCCATTCATATTTTTTTTTAAACAGAGAGGTAAGAAGATTGGCTCGAATACTGGCAAGGTGACGATGCGAGGGTGGAGGACATATATCAGGGTATGTATTGTTCAAGCTTTCATTTCATCTGAGTTTTGTTTGATCCATGGTATCTGATAGCATAATTATACCTACGAATATTATTTTTTTATATAGGGAAAATTGTGATTTCAACGCTAACAGCCTTGGAAATTGAGGTTGCAAGTAACCTTGACCTGATTAAGGAAAAAAAAAATGTGAAGCTTGAAATCACTACTGACCTTGATGTCCGGCCAGTCTGGGTCCTGGGAGTACTGGTGGGGGTCAAGCACCAGTGATTTGGCATACCCGCAACTAATTTTGGACATGCCGCCCTTGATGATCACTGCCTGCAGAGGAGTCTTGGTCACCTGTCAGGAGGGGAGGCACTTGCTCTAATGTGACACCTCTACATTTCATGTTAATATTGTCATTGCGAAGCACAACCCACCATAACCCCGGAACTACACTCGGTAATCTCTGTCATATTCGTCATTTTTTTTGTTTTGTATAAGCACAGTTTTTAAAGGGATTTGCAATTTTTGTTTAGCATTTGGCCTGTCAGTCGTAAAACCTACAATTACATAAGCACACTACTGTCACACACACCGAAAAAAAGAGAGGAGCGGTCTGAGTGTACGATACCGTGTAGTATGTAGATGTTGTTCTGAAGAGAGGGAAAATTTTTGATGCCAGAAGCTGAAGCCGATATGTGAAGAGGTACGTGCCGTAGTCTAGGAACCTGACGGGAACAGAGAGCTCGGAAAAATTCCACGAGGACAAGATTCCCTCCACAAGGATATCTTGAACGGGCTTGGCGTCCTCCCCCTCCACCTTGGTGACGGTCCATGACTTTCTGGTGCACATAGGGAAGAAGCAGGTAACCCAACTATTTTATTTGTAAAATCCATCTGGAGCTCTTTCTAAACCTTTCATGGTAATTTTTTCTAACAAGAGCAGAGAGAAGTAGAATACAATATGCAAATCTAATGCTATAGAAACATATTGTCCCTTGGGAATATTGCTTTTTTTTTTTTTACAGCAGAGGAGTCAGTTCAAGGGCATAAAAAAAGGTAACAAATATGAAAAAAAGCCCGCTACTCACTGCTATTACTCACTCACTTATTATATGTAACTTTAGAACAGTAACATAAAACAACATACACACATAATTTTAGTTTTTGTTTGACCCGCTTTCTTCCCACTTACAGAGGGATCTCGCATATAACGTTTTCGACAACAATCGTAACTTAAACTAAATGACAATATTCTAAAATACCGCTTGTATTATCTAGATTTTTTGTTTCTTTGTTTGTTTGCTTAGCAAAAGGAAGCGTTTGAGTGCCACCATCTTAATGACGTTGGCGTCAGACTTCCAACCTGCCAGCTTGAGCTCGTGGATGGGGGATTGTTTGGTGCAGCTGTAGCGGTCTGATAGTAATAGCGGTCCAGAAGAAGAGATTTTAAACGGCACGAATGTTACCAGAAGGGAAATTTATATCGATGTGTTGGAAATGTCTATAGATGACACAGTACATTTTTCCAGTGTATTTTGTCGTTTTTCTTGAATTTCTACATGAATTTTATGGGAAAAAATACGAATGAGTAGATTATTAACTTGTGCAAGACTGCTAATACTCCCGAATCAATGCGAGGATGTGGTAACGTTAAGTGCATGTGGTCACGAGATCGGCGACACATTCAATGTTACCACATCCTAACAATCGCATTAATAGATTTCCATTAGTTCCTTATTTATCTATATTATCGTAATTAATTTCATTTGATCGAAAGTAGTTTTTTGTTTCGCGTATCCAAGGATGGACTACCTACTTGATTATATTCTTTTTCCTCTTGTAATTCCTCTCACTTTTTTTTTCACAGTACTGATGAAAATGTCACTAACCTTAAATCTTTGTCATACTTGAAGTATCTTTTTAGGTCCTTAGCTGTGCCATCACAATTCTTAACTGCTCGGATATAATAAAGTATGTTTAAAGTGGGTAGGGTGATGGAACTTTTAGATAAATGTTGAAATAAGAATGTAGAAATAGGCTATAGAAGAATAACCTATTACTATGATATGCAAATTTGTTGATAGGACCCCGTAGACCACACACATTCAAACATTTCTTTTGAGTTGAATGATGAGTATACATCACCTGAACTAGACTCGGAAAAGTTAGCTGGAGTAATTTGATAAGCCAGCAGTGTTCTACGTAGAATAATGAAATCATACAGGGGTTACAGGGATAGGTAAGTGTCAAAGACAATTAACACATACTAGCGGGCACCCGTGCAAATTGCACGGAATTGTACGGATTCTGCTCCGCGCTTTGTGATTGGGTTTGTAGCGGAGCCCGCTACAATTACCCCCCCCCCCCCCCCTCAGCAAAAACGTCCCTCTTGCCCGAAATTGGAGAATAGATTACATTTTCGCGTCAAATAGAGGCTATAGCGCTTAACAATCATAAACTGAATAAACTTCGGCCAAATCCGTGGCAATAGGTTAAAACTTGGTGTTTCTACGATGGGTTTAAATGCTAAAAAAAAAAAAAACTGAATAAACTTGGGCCAAATCCGCGGCAATAGGTCAAAATTTGGTGTTGTTACGATGGGTTTGTGCCTAAAAAAAATATAAAAAAACGGCCAGATCCAAAAAAGGCGCAGTCATATATATATATATATATATATATATATATATCTATATATATATATATATATATATATATATATATATATATATATATATATATATATATATTTTTACTCATCAGTGTAGTAGCTTTTATTGTAGGTCTGATAAGTCCCACTCTGCAGTATCTCCTTCGATGTCTGTCACCATTCTTTCTTCCGACTGCTGTGACGTTGACGGCTGAGTAGTTTGATATGCATTCATGATGCCAATTTTTCTTATTATATGCTTTGGAAGTTTAAAATCATAACAGCATTTTCCGTGCCTTCTCAGTCCATAATTGATGGTAAGGAGTGCTTTTAAACTCTTTACATTTAGTCTACTACGTAGTTTTGACTTGACAATCCCCATCTGGCTGAACACACGTTCCACATCGGCATCAGAATGAGGGAAAGTGAGTAATGTCAGAGCCAAATCAGATAGTTCGTGAAAAGGATTTTCTCCAGCTGCATCCACAGATGAGGCTATTTCTGCCCACAGTCCTACAGTGTCAGATATATGTGTCAAGTGTGTGATGAAGCTTTCTCAACTGGAAATCAATACGAGTCAAAAGTACATTTTCACATACAAACAATTTAGCTAGTTCTATTATGTCTGCTTTTATTGGTTTCAAACATTCCGTTGCACTTAAGCATGACATTGACTGCAACACTTGAATGTTTTCAAGCAAACGTTGGCGCAGTTGTGTGGTAAGCTCAATGACAAACTCTGTGCACCTTCGATGAATGTCACCTTCGTCAGGAAATTTATGTTCAGCTAGTTCCTTTTCAAACTCGTAGGCTAAGTAGGGGTTAGGATCCAAAAAGTCACACAGCGAATTATTAACCGCCTTCCTTTAGGAAAGAACAACCCCTCAAAAATATTGCTTAAATAACACTCTCATAAGCAGGTCTGGGTGCGAGAGGGATTTAGGGGTCTTAGTGAGCTCTGATCTCCGTCCAAGGGCACAATGCATTCAAGCTAGAAATCGAGAAAACAGGGTACTGGGATTTATTTCAAGGTAAGCAACAGAAGCGCCGAAGTCTTCCTCAAACTATTTAGCATTAGTTAGACCTCATCTTGATTATGCGGTTCAGCTCTGGTCACCGTACTAAAGAATGGATATCAAAATGTTAGAATCGGTGCAGAGGAGGATGACTAAGATGATTTAGGGGTTGAGAAACTTGCCATACGAGGAAAAACTCAAAGAGGAAAGGGCTGGATGAAGGGCTTTAATAATGGGGGATATTCATAAGGTTTTGTTGGTAAGAGAACCGGGTAGGACACGTAGTAATGGGTTTAAACTGGATAAATTCAGATTCAACAGGGACACAGGCAAAAATTGGTTTACTAACAGAGTGGTGGATGAGTGCAACAGGCTGAGCAGTCATGTGGTGAGTGGTAATACAATTCTCACATTCAAAAATAGATTAGATAAATTCATGGACAGCGATATTAGGTGGGGTTAGATTCACGGGAGCTTAGGTTCAAAGGAGCTGCCTTGTACAGGCCTACCGGCCTCTTGCAGACTCCTACGTTCTTATGTTCTTATATGTTTTCATGGGATGACGATCTTGTTGGTGAGGGAGTCGATGAGAAGAACTAGATCACGGAGCAACTTTGTTGGTTCTTGTGTGTCTGCTTCAAAATTTTTATTCACTCTTTATATTTCACCTAGAATTTGCTTAAAAAATATAAGATAAGCTTAGTTTCTCATGTCACAGAACATAGATTATAGAAGTTGTGCGGTGTAGCATCGTTCATCATTTCTTGCCCATTCAAAATGGGGTTTCAGCTCAGTCCACTGCTGAAATACTTTAACAATTGCTGATTCAATGGACATCCATCGGGTTTGGCTCATCTGAACAAGTTTCAAAGGTTGAATTATTTTGTTGTTCTGTTACTCCATGGTTGTCACTCCTTTAATACGGTATTCATGACATTAAAAAGCGCTACATTTCGCGCTAAGAATAGTAAAAGAGAGCTAAATAGCGCCATGGCGCTACACACAGAAAAAAAGCTAAGTCAGTACAAAACGCGCTGACTCTAGCACGAAAAACACTGATTGGGAACACTGCTCATGTGTATGCGCGGCCGGCTCACCAGTCTATACTCCGCCCACCACACACACACACACACACGTCACGGGTTCCCATGGCAGATGTTTCTGTCAAACAAACTACTTCACCTTTTCCTGGTGTGTATGAAATTATTTAGTGGGTGATTCACACAAATCAAACATACCTAATGGAGAGAAGAGCACACACACACACACACACACACACACACACACACACACACACACACACACACACACACAAACACACGGCCCGGTAGCTCAGTGGATAGAGCGTCTGCCTTACAACCAGAAGGACCGGGGTTCGATTGCCCGGCCGGGTGAAGATAAATTGGGTTTATCTTCTTTCACGTGTAGCCCCTGTTCACCTAGCAGTGAGTAGGTGCGCGACGTAAGGCAAGGAGTTGTGACCTCGTTGTCGCGGTGTGTTGTGTGTGAGTGGTCTCAGTCCTACCCAAAGATCGGTACTATCAGCTTTGTGCTCTTCCGTAGGGGAACGGCTGGCAGTCTCGAGAGAGACCCGGAGCAGACCAAGAGATGAATTACACACACACACACACACACACACACACACACACACATCGTCTTGAACACTGCTCTTCTCTCCATTAGGTATGTTTGATTAGTGTGAATCACTCACCAAATAGTTTCATACGCACTGGGAAATGGTGAAATCATTTCTGTTTGACAGAAGCATCTGCCATGGGAACCTGTGGCGTGTGTGTGCGTATGTGTTGTTAGTCGATCTACGTGCTTATGTGGGCGGAGTCTAGACTGGTGGGTTGGCCGCGCGCGCACATGAGAGCTATAGAAGGGTTGTACGTGACGTCATTAGTGGGGGTGCGGGGGTAGCGCGGGCCTGCACGGCCATCTTGGTGGTCAGTAGTGGTGGTCACTGTCAAAACAAACTTTGGTGGCGGTTGCACAAGTGCTCTGTGTGTTCGTCATGGGATACGTATGCTGTGCGGTTGGATGTTCTAACCGACACGGAAGAGATGCTGTGTCATTTTATAGATTTTCAGGGGATCCAGAAGAGCGAGGGAAGTGGATAGCAGCTGTGAGGAGGGAAAACTGGCGGCCGTCTGCTTCATCTCGACTCTGCAGTGCTCATTTTGTCAGAGGTAAATATTACAGGCAAGACTGATCAGATTATTACATGAGGTAACACTCATTTAGGTATTGCCCCGGGTCCCTTAGCTTATTGTGTGGCGGGGGAATACTCTGGAATGGGTTTAAATGAGCTGGCGGAGGTAAACAAGCTGGCGGAGGTAAACACGCATGTCGGTGCTCAAACAGGGGAAGAAAATAGGAAAGGAAATTCAGTGGAGGCAAAGTGCACAGAGGAACAGAGCTCAGTGCTGGGTGGAATATATAAGTGTACGCAGGGAAGTGACCAAGAGCGTAGTGTAAGGTGACTTGCCGTCACCTGCCCTCACCTGTCGTCACTTGCCCTCACTTGTTTGCCTGCCCGTGCTGCCTACCTGGGCCTATCTGGGCATCACTGGTCAGCAACAGGAGATCGGCCAGGCAGAGGGACAGCCAGTCAACCGACCAGCCAGACAGTCAGCCAACCAACCAATCAGCCAGTCAACCAGCCAGCCAGCCAACCATCCAGCAAGTCAGTCAACCACCCAGTCAGTCATCCAGTCAACCAGTCAGCCAGCCAACCATCCAGCAAGTCAGTCAACCACCCAGTCAGTCATCCAGTCAACCAGTCAGCCATCCAGTCGATCAGTTAGACAGACAGTCAGTTTACCAATCATCCAGCCAATCAACCCACCAGGCAACCAGTCAACCCACCAGTCAACCAGACAGCCAGCCAGCTATAGAGAGCCAGTCTACCAGTCAGCCAGACAGCCAGTCTACCGGCAACCCAGTCAACCAGTCTACCCACCAGCAATCTGTAAACAGCTTGCTCTTGCTGTTCACCAGATAGCTCTATATATCATGATAACCGATGTTGGGCAGGTCGTTTGAGGACAGCAGGGGAGCAGACTCGGGGTGTTTCCCTAATAAATAAGGGCCTATACCTCCAAAAGCACTGATTTTTTCGATGTATCTTAACTTCGCAGCATTCTCAAGCGATCTCGCGTAATCACTTAACACAAATAATGCTGAAGGTCCTGCCATTTGCCCGCGGGTAGTTACTTGGGGATTAGGCACATGTTGCCCGTCTGCTCACTCTGCTGGGGAGGTGACCACCAGCGGGTTTGCAAACGACGCACAAGGAGCAGACGACACTATATCGTGACGTAACTGCAAAACCTCTATAGGGACAGAGGAGCCACAGGGACGCCACACGCGCACCCGTTCAAATTGCACGGATTATGCTCCGCGCGTCGTGATTGGCTTTGTAGCGAAGGCCGCTACAATACTCCCCCCTCAGCAAAAACGTTCCTCTCGCCCGAAATTGGAGAATAAATTACCGTTTTCACGTTAAATAGGGGCTATATCGCTTAACAAACATAAACTGAATAAGCTTCGGCCAAATCCGCGGCAATAGCTGGTGTTGCTACGATGGGTCTTAAGTGCCTAAAAAACAAAACACAAAAATATATATGAACTGAATAAAGTTAGGCCAAATCCGCGCCAATAGGTCAAAACTTGGTGTTGCTACGATGGGTTTACTTTTTTTTATTATTTTTTTTACGTTGTTGCCTATTGCGCCGGTAGGCATCTTCCCGGTGGGGCCTGATGGTCGGCCCAAGGCTTCTTCCAGGTGGGGCCTGATGGTCGGCCCAGCCCGTTCTGGCGCAGGCGAGTGTTTATAGTGGCGCCATCTTGCATTGGCTCATGCTGCCCCCCGGAACTCGTTCTTGATTCGCTTGAACGGCTTCCTCTAGAGTCCGGGTTGATGGGTGGTCTTCAGGACAGCATGTGGGTAGTTTTAAGCCACTCGGCGGTGACTGAAAAATCCGAGTGGTAGCGTGGGGATTCGAACCCGCGTCGTCGTCCATCACGCGGTGAATGTGGGCCCAGTACATTACCACCTACGCCACCGCCTACCTAAGAAAAAAAAACTGAATAAACTTGGGCCAAATCCGCGCCAATAGGCCAAAATTTGGTGTTGCTACGATGGGTTAAGTGCCTAAAAAAAAAATAAACTTTGGCTAAATCCGAGCCAATAGGTCAAAATTTGATGTTACTACGATGGGTTTAAGTGAAAAAAAATAATAAACTTCGGCCAAATCCGCGCCCATAGGCAAAATTTGGTGTTGCTACGATGGGTTTCAGTGCCTCAAAGTTTACTTACAAACCCTCAGCCCTTAGCGTATTAATGTTATAGGTAACTAACTTTTACCCTCTGTTTTTTTCTTCTTTTTACCTTTATGTCTAATAGTTTACATTTAATTGCTTTGTTAGACATCATGAAATATCTCGTGTCTTAATTATGGGTGGGGATGATGGGAGGCTTTGTTGGTATTTGGTGGAAAGAAAAATCAGAGTAGGGTCCGCAATCCCTACTTTTATTCCCCTCTATCGTAGGGGAAATGATGACACATTGCACCATATCGGCAGTTCGGTCACCACATAACCATACTACATGCATGCCAGGCAACTGGGCACAACGTCACCATATCTAAAGAAGACAGAAGGTTCTTCTGCACTGTCACATTGAACGTGTATAAATGTCAATACAGAAAATATGCGGGCAATTTTACTGACACATTTCATTGTCTCACTTGTTTCCATTCAAACCCACACGCTTTACATTTTTCCATCACAGCTATCAGCGCTGGGTAAATGTGTAGATACGCTACGTGTCTTTATTTTCCTAGACTTTCAAAGAATCATTAAGATACCTATAAAACGTTAAGTCTAATGTGGCGGACAGAGGTTAGATGAGGATTTGTCAAGTGAGATCAGGATAGAACAGTGGATTTCCGAGGAAAATGAGCGGCGTGGTTTTGCGTACCGTTGTGGCAGGTAAATGTCGCCGCCACCAGATAAGTTTTTTCACCACCATAATAAGTTATAAAATCTAACTTCACAAAATAACCTCCTTACCTAACCTTTTTCCGCCACTTTAGACAAACGATTTATAGGTAGCCTAAGTATTTTAAGGACGCGTAGCGCATGTACACATTTACTAATCTGATTTTATTCGAAACCTAACAACCTCACCTTACCGCGTGACGACGTGTATACCCTAACATAATATGATCTAAGTCAAATTCTACATATTAGCGAGCTTATTCACTAAAAAGGCCAAATTTGATGCGGTAACTTACCATCAACTTGATACTGGGAGTTACTTGTCGCCTTATATAGCCTGCTCTTTTTCTGCATTTTTCGTGTTGTCTGTCTGATGTTTGGAGCACATGAGGTAATAGTTGATGCAATCCCTCTCCCCTTTGTATACAATATGAACGTCTCCTCAGGCTCCATGGCATGTGACGCATGACCACATTATCGTATATTATCCCGATAGGTTTCCATTAATCACCTCCTTATTTATCTATTTGCATTTCTTCCATGAAACCAATGTAAAACTCAAGACAAGGACTAAGGAAGCATTCCCACACATCGATAAGAATTTCCCTTCTATTAACACTGGTGCCCTTTTAAATCACTACTCCTGGGCCGCTCCTACTCTCGGACCGGTACATCACCACTTCAGGACTTTCATCCCCTTTTTTCC
Source organism: Eriocheir sinensis (assembly GCF_024679095.1). Taxonomy (NCBI): domain Eukaryota; kingdom Metazoa; phylum Arthropoda; class Malacostraca; order Decapoda; family Varunidae; genus Eriocheir; species Eriocheir sinensis. The sequence goes on along the minus strand of NC_066521.1, from coordinate 2,415,042 downwards.
CCTTCCTTAGCACCTCCCATCACTACCTTTATTTTAGCTCCTCCCATCACTACCTTTATTTTAGGTGAAACACAATGAATCGTTTTTTAATCGACGAGTAATATTACTTTCACCTTAAAGAAGTTAATTGTTCGGCGTGATGACTGACTGATCGGAGGCTTGTGTTTCGAGGTTAATGTGGCATAACGTCGTACCAATAGTGGCGTTTCCACTCTGACTTCTCACGATTGGCTCATATACTCGACAGTCGACACCACACGTCCAGTCCCATCACGACCACCTCTTACAACTATACTGGTTACCGAGGTGGAAATTTTGTTCTGCAACACGCACACCACCAAAAACTAGATTATAGGCGCTGCACTTCATGCTGAATGGGTAGGCGATTCAACCTAAATGGAAACAAGAAGTGGCAGTGTGCTCTCCTCCCACAGAAAAAAAATTAAGAAAATCGAAACAATCCAGAGTACTTACAAAAATGGTGTCAGGTTCGAGACATTATATATGGAGAGATTGGAAATATTGGGTTTGCCTACCTTGGAGGAGAGAAGAGAAAGAGGAGACCTGATTGCAGTATGCAGTGTGATGGAGACATAAACGATCGACAAACATGGCATATTAATATGATACTAGAAATCCAAGAGATCTCATGTAAACTAATCTAAAAAGATTTTTTGTGTCAATACGATAGATACATTAAATCAGATTAGACAAATTCATATGCATAGAGCTGCCTCGCACTGGGCTACCGAACTCTTGCAGACTATGGTTACATGGTCTTATGCTAAAACATGTTGCCGGAGAGATACAAAGAAACGTACCTTTCCTCATGTATGCATGACTCTGGGTATGACCTCGAAAAGGAGATTGTTCAAGTCAAAGCTACACGTGAATTAAAAGCTTTCTAGACGGACCCTAACAATGCAGCTCCACAACTAGGTATATACAACTAGGGAAATACATACACAGATACACACTCAAACATGCACAAACATATACACTTACTTAGTTGCTACAGTTCCATTGCACTCCACGTGGGCCTCGGCTGTCACTCTGAGTGGCCGGGATCGCATAACAACGGGGGCTTCAAGCGGTGTGGAGACATTTTTTGGCAGCCACACCTTTGGGGCCTTGCACGGCAGGTTGGCAACCACCACCGGCAGGCGCTGCCTCAGGATTATCAGCAGGTCTTCCATTATCACTGTTACATTGTACAGATTCTCTTGCCTGGTCGGTAGAAAATAAAAGAACCATCAACGCAAAGGGCATTTTTTTTAATAACAGAATGCTATTTTTTTTTATGAATGGATATGCTATGGTATGATGACACTAGTTCCATTACATGAAAAAGAATGTTACCACTGTGATGAGAAGATAATAATACTCTAAATCTTCATACACTATTGAACAGCTCAAATGCGACATCACCATTACATACTTAGATTCTATGAAATAATTATGTTAAATATTTGATTCTCCCTTTCTTATGCTAGTCAGTCGAGTGCATTTTATATCTGCTGTAACAATAAAGCAATAAGGATATATACTTTTGATTCATCTTTCTTTTAGAATGAGATCAAAATATTACCGTGCTTAACAGGCGTTGTTTTTCCAGCTCTCTTCCTTCACATGGAATTCTTGAGTGAACGTTCAAGGAAGATATTAAAGATTAACACGAGCCGAACTCCAATTATGTATATATACTATAACAACACACACACACACACACACACACACACACACACACACCGTTTACCGTTGATGAGGTTTCAGGACCCTAGGTACATATAGTCTACGGACAGGTAAAATCATCCCCCCCTCGCGCAGGCAAGGTACCAAACTCCGCCCATACCCGTGACGTCAAAGAGTGGTATAGGTCTGGGTCCTGGATGTGGGTGAGCTTCTTCATTCAACGGAGCTCCCCGTTGTCTTGATTTATTTCTGTGTCGAGCGTGTGAAACCTTGTGGCCCCTCCTCTGACCTTGACAGACATGCAGCCACGCACATCACAACATTTGGGGATATTTTTTTCAATTGTTCAAAATCGAAAATAGAGAAGTTCCCCATGCATGTCCTGCAAGTCACTGCACGTCACGGGGTCAAGTCTGAGACTGAGCTGCTGTTAGCTCTGCAACCTCTCCTCCTACCCACGCTCTGACGTCACCCACCCACCCACTCAGAAGCGCAAATTTAGAGCCAGCGTTTGGGGGAGACGATTTTACCTGTCCGAAAGATGTTTTGACCCAGTCAGGCCCCGCTCCTCTGCTAGCGCAGTGCTCCGCAGGGGCTGTCAACAATTGTGAAGTTAGCCTCAATAATAATCCTCGAAATGCACTTATTCACAACGTCGTAGTGAGTGAGTGTCTTAATTGCTTTCATGGATAACCTACTTTTCAGTATCACAAATATCCATTATTTCATTTTCCATTTATCTGATATTGTCTTCATAGTATCACAATCTAATGTTCAACGATTATTTCCAATTCACTGAACATTTAACACAATTTATCTTCAAGTCTTAAACATCAATTAATAGCCATGATCGGTTATGTTACGAATTCTCTCAATTTCAGTCTGTTGAACAACACAACGCTGGTCATTCGCTGAGTGGTTGATTTCAGGCTTTTTGTACCTCATACAATTTATGCATTTATTCTCAGTCATGGAGAACTCCTTTGATTTATGATCCCCAGCGCATTCGAAAATTTCTGGGGCTTCTCCATTGGTCTTGGCAGTACAGTTGGCCTCAAGATGACCGTATCTTTGACAATGATAACATATGGTTGCATGGTATCTATCTCTCACAGTGTACACTCCCCATTCTAGTTTTATCTTGTCATGATGCTTGTGTATCAGCTCTCTAACAGCTGGGTCACATTTCAAAATATAGTGCATTGTGCCTCCAGCAGCAGGCTTATTGAAAATCTTCTCAATTTTCCCCTCAACTCCTGGAATCGAGTGTAGGAACTTATTCCTGTTTAACAATGTCTCAGTTATATTATCCCCGGTCTCCTCCTTATGCACATTGCAGAGCATGCATGATCTTTGGCCCTATCTTTCCCACAGTTTGTGTGCTAACTTGCTCTACATTTTCTAATTTCTGAGCTGCTTCTCTCCTTATATTCTCATCATCAAAGTTCATAACAATGTTACCTTCATTCGTGTGTCTTGAATCAGTAATCTGAATGCCTTGTAGTGCCTGGGAAACTTAATTTTTCATCTCAGAAGCCTTTTCATCTTGATCAGAGGCCTTCACGACAAGGAGATGCTTCTTCTTCCTCCGTTTTGCTACATCAGCCCAGCTGGCGCCAACTGACTGTCTTGTCAGCGCAAAGCACATCTGCCACCTCACCCAACTTTTCTTTCACACTGAGTGCCCGACTTTCACCTTCATCTTTCACAACTAATATTTCTTTAGATAATTCTTGCCTTAATTCAGCCATTTTTTCCACAATGTTGGTACCACTTAGGGCACAAACAGCATGCAAGCCACTTAACGCCTGAATAGTCTTCACAGACGCAACACACTTCTCTCAGAGTCCTGCTCTTGCATGCTGCTCGCCATTGTCGAATCGGCAGTTTCAAGAACGCACACAAAACACGTCCATCCGCTCCCACTGTCACGCATCCCCCTCACTTACACACACACACACACACACACACACACACAACAACAACAAAAATCAGATCTGATATGACGGCTTGACGGAGACAAATGCAATACCTCTTCTTTCCTTCTGTAAAGAGATGAGCCAAACTGCAAAAATATATATTTCTAATACTTCAGTTACTTTCGTATGAAAATGAAAATAAAATAGAAGAAAACGTTACTCACCTATCGTTTTATTTCTTGCAAAAATAAGCTATCACGGTATATATAGCAACTCAAACTGACTTTTTTTCTTATCAAACTGATGTAGAAGTGAGTAATACCAGGCTTCTAGTTATATTTGATCCATGCTTATTTATTACATAACCACATATCTTGACTGTGTCAGCTTCTTTTTTAGCAAAAATAAATATTAAATTAAATTTGGCACGTTGACCAGTGTCCCCCGCGCGACAAACTTTATCTATGGCGACTTCAATGCATCTGCTGGCACAGAAAGACTGGCTAAGAGTTTCTCTCTGGCACCAAAAACCTAAACAACTTTCTTTTTTAACTTTTGCTGTTCCTGAGAGTGAGCCTCGATTCTGGACTTGGTATAACAATGCAGGTGGCGTAGTACAAGAGATCGGTCATATCCTTATTATTACTCGTTGCAGGATCCTCCAGAAATGTGTTATTTGCGATCGGCCACAGATTTGTTCTTGCAACACTGAAAATACGCATCAGGTCCAAGAAAATCTCAAGATGCAACCCTTCTGGGTTCCATCTTGAGAAACTGAGCGACCAGGAATGTGTTCAGAAGAACCTAAGAGAACTTTTGTCTAAGTGCATCGTGAGGCACTGTGGGACATAATGCAGATCCGTGGGATTCCCGATAGGATTACAGAACTGATGGCAGACCTCTGCGACTGAGAGTGTTGTGAAATATGGGAGGCGTTTCCAGCTTCTTCCCTGATAATTGAGGAGTGAGGCAAAGGTGCGTCCTTGTTCCATCTATTTTCAATGCTTGCATGGACTTGCTACTAAGCAAAGTCACTGTTCAAAGTCATTACGGGGAATCTGTCGACGGCATCAAAGTCACTGTCCTTGTTTTTGCCGATGTACTGTTTTGCGGCATCGCTACAGGTCTTGGTGCTGGCTTTCCGAAGTGACTCATGAAGAAGCATAATAGGACTGGAGCTTGCTGGATGACACAGTTCAATCTGTTCATGCATATGGGTAGGATGTCGAAGTCACCAAAAGTTTCACATACCTTGATAGTTTATTACATAACAATGGTGGGTCTTCCAGAAGTCACCCAACGGACTGTTCAGACCCAAGGTTTTATGGACTCGCTCAACACGAGCCTAAGGCGTTGTGTAAGTATATCCATGCAGGCGAACAAAGGTTCGCATTCGCTTGTGATTCATGTCTTACCCTGTGGAAGTAAGACATTGACACTGAATAGTGACTTGAAGATGCGTGTCGATGCTTTTGGCATCAAGTGTCTTCACAGAAAGGAGTATCGGTGAAATGGCCTCGTGTGAAACCCGAGATTTCGTGATAAGACTGAATCGAGGGATGTTACCGGCGTAGTCTATGAACGGAAATTCCGGCTTTACAGGTACGTGACACTCCTTCCGGATGTCGATCTTGCTCACAGGGTTGCTTATATTGGAGACAACCCTGTGTGGAAACAATTGGACGCCCACGTAACTCATTAAAGGGACGAGTCGATTCATCCTACCAGATGGACTTGGAATGGATATTGTGTCTGAATGGGGTCAGGGAGTGGAGGCAGCGAGTGAGTGAAGAGACGTGCACCCGGGCGTATGCTCTCCAATGGTTAGTTGGTTAACATTTTAAGACACCGTTTGGGTTTGAGGAGCCGATGATATTTGCTCTATCTGGAAGGCTGACATAGGGCATTTACATGCTATTAAACCAGCAGATATTTCTGCGGCTTACGTCCCAAGCTGTAGAAATACATAAAAAAATCAACCCGAAAGCGGCAAGGAAACACAAAGGTAAGATTGTCAATTAGTAACGGAAGAAAACAAACGGAAACGGACGTAAGGACCGACTAAGAAATACTTATTGAAAAGTGATAGACCAGAGGCTAAGAAAGAACAGCTGGTTGCCGCGTTTGGCCCTCAGCAAGTGTTCCTCAGGAAATGAACATCGATTGTCGAGTATTACGTGCCAACATTTATCCTAAATCTATTATCGCACAAAATGAAGCAGATACGTTTGAAAAATAAGGTTATATAATACATTAGTATCACTAGAAGCTTGATTATACTAACTCCTTTATTACCTTGATAAATGAGAGGCGACAAGCAACTATTACTTGCAAGGTTTTCCCTACAAAGGCTTTGTTTTGAAAAAAATAAAGCTTTATACTCTGCTAAATGTTTAGACAAAATTATTTTATATGTTTAAATTAAATATTTTAGTGCTTTGCCTCAGCCTATTTCAGTCTCTTTCACACCAAGGAACTGATTGGCACAGTGCTGCCCATGTATGTGTACACCGAGGTTGAAAAGTCCTTTTCACTGCGCACAGATGATAACCATACAGTGGTAGATATAGGTTCAAAGGGTTCCTCATCTGTGACACTGGCTGAATGTTTACGCATGAGGAGAAGGATGAAATTGGAAAAGGTTGGGTAGCGACATCGGACAAGAAAAATATATTGCTATTGAAAGAAGCTTATGAATACCCACTGATAGACGTGGGTGAGGTTGAAGGGGTTGGTGATGGGCCCGCCCATGTAAGCGGCTGTAGAATTCTTGGTCTGGCAGAGCGAAGATGCACCGTACACCTCCCCTGGGGAGCCGTCATTGTAGTCGATAATGAGGCATGTGATGGGGTGGAACACTTCCAAAGACACGCTGAACAATTTGCTCTGACCCTGTTAAAAAGAGTTAGAAAAAAAAGCAAATACATTATGTATGTATTGGAATCGCTCACTATGCCTATGTCTTTTACCTCAGTACATTATATAAGTGAAAAATAATGTTCATAGCCGGACCATTTCTACTCAAATAAGTATAAATTATATATTCGCATACTTACCGTTTCCCTTCTTTTGAAAAGACACTTCACTTTTATGTTAGAGCAAGACATCTCATCTCATCAAATTTGTTTCTTAGGCTACGCGCATTGAAACTAAGGATTTTTAAGTTATCTAGAGGCTTGGTAATAGAGGTGGTGGTACTTGCGGGATCTCGGTTACGGGTTTGTTGCGATGCATGGCGTCTATTTACACGGGCGGGATGGAGGGACGTGGCTGAGGGTCGTTTTTCGATCGGGTGACACGTACGAGAGAGAGAGAGAGAGAGAGAGAGAGAGAGAGAGAGAGAGAGAGAGAGAGAGAGAGAGAGAGAATGCTAATGATAATAAGACTGAGAACGAGAGATGGGATGAGAATGAGAGAGGTAATGAGAGAGAGAGAGAGAGAGAGAGAGAGAGAGAGAGAGAGAGAGAGAGAGAGAGAGAGAGAGAGAGACTCCAACCCAACTCAACCCACCACCTACCCCCACTCAAACACAACATCCACACCTCGGGCAGATCCTCGGAATAGCCAACAACAATTAACCGGCCATGACGCAGAACAGCCTTAGAATCCTGTCAGCAAATGTACGAGGCTTCAGAACCAATGTTGGCGAGCTCACACACGCCGTCCTCAGGAACCGAGCTGATGTGGTGGTGGCAGTCGAAACGTTTCTGAACGATGAGTGGGTAAGAACGTGTGACAGGATTCCTGGCCACTGCCACTGGGAGCGACGCGATCGATAGGACGGACAGGGCGGAGGTGTGGCTGTGTGTTACCGGGAGGGCCTGCAGCTCCAGCCACTCTCTGTCCCTGTTGCCGAGCACATGGAGGCCATGTTCTTCCGCCTCCTCCTCGCAGACATGAGCGCCGTTCTTCTCGTCGCCCTGTATCGCCCTCAGTGGCAAGGCAGCGAGTCCCTCACCTTCCTCACCGACCAGATGGCCACCTACGACTGTCAGAGCATATCCATCGTGGGTGATAGGAACCAGCATATGATGAGCAGGGCCTTCACTGAGCTAACAGTGGTCCACGGGCTCACAAACCACGTCACCTTTCCCACTCACGTGCGTGGGTGCTCGTTGGACCCTGTCTTGACCGACTTGCCCGGGGACCCAGTGCACTGCCGCCCTCTGGACCTCGCGTGAGGAAGCAAGGCAACGCGTCATCTCTGGCTATGGCAGCGGGCAGACTGGCAAGCCATGAAGCGGGCACTAGCTAACACTGACTGGGACGCCACACTCAGTGGTGACATTGACCATAATGTGTCAGCCTTCTCTGTCCCTCATATGGTATACAAAGCCGACCCACGCGACCAGCCGTGGTTCGGCTATAGGTGCCGACTGGCTGCAGAGGATCAGTACAAAGCCTGGAGGCAATACAAGCGCCGTCCCTCCCAGCGCAACAAGGCTCTGCACCGCCCTGCATGCAAGGCCATGACAAGGTCAGCAGCGTTGGCCAGGAAAAGGTGGGAAAACAGTCTCAGGAGGAAGTTGGCGTCCAACCAAGTTGACCCCAAGCATTGGTGGTCCTTGGTGAAAGAGAGGCAAGGCTCCGTCACGCAGGACAGGATCCCGCCTCTCAAGACGCCTGCAGGGGGCCTGGCAGTAAAGAACCAGGATAAAGCTGACCTTCTGCCAACCCACTTCAGCAGCAAGATGTCTGTCGAGGAGCCAGACAGGCAGCCCCCCCTCCTCCCCCGTCTGGGTAACTTTGTCCTGGAAAACTTGGATATCACGGAGGGCACAGTGGCCAAGCACCTCCGAGACACCAACACCAGGAAAGCCCCTGGCCCGGATGACATCAGCCCTTTCCTGCTGAAGCACTGTGCAGGGGAGCTGTCGCACCCCCTCATTCGTATCTTCAGACAGTGGGGCCTGGCCGACACTGTGGAAAGAGGCGCGTTTTACACCGGTATTAAAAAAAAAAGGACAAGACAGACCCAACCTACTACCGCCCAATCTCGCTCATGTCGGTTGTTAGTAAGATCCTGGAGCGGAATATTGCTGAGCAACTGACGCGCCACCTGGAGGAGAACCATCTGTTGTCTCCTCGTCAGCACGGGTTCAGGAGAGGTCGCTCAGCATCAGACCTCCTCCTCCTGCTCAGCAAGTCTTGGTATGACGCCCTGGACTCTGGTCGCCCCTCACTTGTTGTTGCCCTAGATATTGCTGGGGTATTCGACTGTGAGTGGCACAGGGGCCTCCTGGCCAAGCTCGAACAGCTCGGCATCACATGACAACTGCTACAGCTGTTTTCGAGCTACCTGCACGGCCGGAGTTTGAGGGTAGTGGTGAATGGGTGCGCGTCACGCAGTTACCCAATCACTGCCAACGTTCCACAAGGATCAGTACTGGGCCCGATTCTTTGGAACGCATACTTCGACGAGCTGCTCCGTGACTTACCAGTGGCCTCAGCCTACGCCGACGACTGTACTCTGTCCCACAGCTACACCAGGGAGGAAACTGCGGACGTGATCGAAGCCACCAACCGCCATCTTGGTGACATCATGGTCTGGGGACGACGTTGGCAAGTCAAGTTTGCTGCCGAGAAGACCCAGGCCATGGTCATATCGCATTTGGGGGAGGACGCCAGACTCCTGCAGGGACGGCTGAAGTTTGGGGACGACATCCTGGCCATCAAGGAGTCCATCAACATCTTGGGGGTGGAGGTCGACTCCAGAGTCAGTTCTGACCGCCACCCCACCTGGAGTATGTGGCGCGCAGAGCCTTCCTGAGGGTGACACTCCTGCGTCGCGTGCGGTACCTGCTCGACGCAGACGGCCTCCTGAGGCTGTACAAAGCCCAGGTGAGGCCCGTCACGGAATACTCCCCTCTCTCCTGGATGAGTACTGCCCAATGTCACCTCTCGCTGCTGCACATCGTGCAGAGGAGGGCAGAGCGACTCATCCGCGATGCCAGCAGCCTTCAGCAGCAACGACCACATGGACACCAGTGGCGGCAGCGGTAACATCGACAGCAGCTACATCACCAGCAGGACGCTCCCCGCTGTATGCTAGGTCGGTGCCATCACAGTCCTACACAAGGCCCATGTCCAACGTACACCTCACCTGGCGGCACTACGGGTCCCTTGGAGGAGAAGCCACCACACCACGAGAGCGGCGGTGGCTAACGACCTCCTCTTTGAAATCCCGAGAAGCCGCACAGCCAGGTGCCTTTTTATCTTCTACAGCCAAGGAGACAGCTCAAGGGCGCAAAGAAAAAAGAAAAAAAAAGAAAAAAAAAGGCCCGCTAGTCACTGCTCCCGAACAGAAGTTAAAGAAGCAGCCTTCAGCAGCAACGACCACATGGACACCAGTGGCGGCAGCGGTAACATCGACAGCAGCTACATCACCAGCAGGACGCTCCCCGCTGTATGCTAGGTCGGTGCCATCACAGTCCTACACAAGGCCCAGGTCCAACGTACACCTCACCTGGCGGCACTACGGGTCCCTTGGAGGAGAAGCCACCACACCACGAGAGCGGCGGTGGCTAACGACCTCCTCTTTGAAATCCCGAGAAGCCGCACAGCCAGGTGCCAGAGGGCCTTCACGAGTGCCACGGCCCACCTGTGGAACGCCTTCACGGGTGAAGTGGGCGTTAGGGCAATGAACACCCAGCAGGTGAAGGTGGCGGCTCATGCCTGGTGTCGCATTTACCCGCCCTAGTTACATCCGCCTGAGCACAACACAAAACTAGTGACACTGTGCGAGGCAATGCTTTAAGATAGGCGACCTCAAGACAGAGGTCGTCTTAAGGCCACCTGGGGGCATTTTGCAAAACTGGGTTAAAAACGTTCTATACCATCTATAAATAATCCCCGATCAATGTTTTCCTCGCAGCGCAAATTTTACATGTCTGGCGCGGGTTTATAAGGACCGAGTTAAAGGTTCTTATATTTTAAAATTCATCATATCTCCGTTCGAAAAATTTTGTCTTTTTTATCTTCTACAGCCAAGGAGACAGCTCAAGGGCGCAAAGAAAAAAGAAAAAAAAAGAAAAAAAAAGGCCCGCTAGTCACTGCTCCCGAACAGAGGTTAAAGAAGTGTCCAAAATCAGAGGTCAATTTCGGGAGGAGAGGTGTCCTGATACTCTCCTCTTGAAAGAGTTCAAGTCGTAGGCAGGAGGAAATATAGATGAAGGAAGATTGTCCCAGAGTTTACCAGCGTGAGGGATGGAAGAGTGAAGATGCTGGTTAACTCTTGCATAAGGGGTTTGGACAGTATAGGGATGAGCATGAGTAGAAAGTCGTGTGCAGCGAGGCCGCGGGAGGAGAGGAGGCATAGAGTTAGCAAGTTCAGAAGAGCAGTGAGCATGAAAATATCGATAGAAGATAGAGAGGCAACATGGCGGCGGAATTTGAGAGGTAGAAGACTATCAGTATGAGGAGGAGAGTTGATGAGACGAAGAGTCTTTGATTCCACTCTGTCAAGGAGAGCTGTGTGAGTGGACCCCCCCAACACATGAGATGCATACTCCATACGAAGGCGGACAAGGCCCTTGTAACTGGACAGCTACTGTGCGGGGGAGAAGAACTGGCGGAGACGGTACAGAACGCCCAGCATCGAGGAAGCTGATTTAGATTTTTTATCGCAGAAAATCTAAAATCAATCTGATTTAAGTGAAAAGTTCAGGGAATGTTGATTGTACAAGTAGCTAGGGACCTATGACTAGATATTGTTGATAGGGTAAAGGAGATAGGAGTATTAAGAGGAAAAATTGACTAAAAACACGATTTTATGCGATGTTCGACGAACATAATAAAAAATAAATACCATTATGACTTTCAATATGGGAAACTTTCAGAATATTTTCCATAGGGCTCTAGGCATACGTAAAGACTATTCACAGCCACAAAATGAAAGTGCTTGGTTATGTAATAATGGTGCTGTGTAATTTTAAGTGTCGCTACACGTATACGCACATGTATACGTATAAGTATACATATAAGTATACATATATTGTTCTGGCTCGTACAAAATGTAGGCAACATAGATGCCTACTTACCTGCAGAGTTTCATCGCAATACCCCAGATAGTTTAGTTAGATGACCTCAGGTGTCCCGTACCCCCTTTAGCATGGAGACAACCTCCCCGCCCCTTTTGTCATGTGCATACCATTGTATATTGATGTTTAAATAAAGAGAGAGAGAGAGAGAGAGAGAGAGAGAGAGAGAGAGAGAGAGAGAGAGAGAGAGAGAGAGAATAAGAATAAAAATGAGAATGAGAATGAGAAAGAATGAGAATGAGAGAAAATGAGAATGAGAAAGAAAATGAGAGAATGAGAATGAAAATGAGGGGGAATGATAATGAGAATGAGAGAGAGGTAATGCGAATGATAATGAGAAACAATGAGAATGAGAGTAGGAGAATGAGAACTAGAATGAGAATGAGAGAGAGATAATGAGCATTAGAGAATAAGAATGAGAAATAATGAAAATGAGAGAATAAGAATGAGATAATGAGAATTAGCGTTGTCTAGTAAATGAGTGCCCGTGAGTTGAATCGACTCGGTAACTTGCCCAGGTTTACACTATTATTTTAAATGTTTTGCAAAATAATTGTGTGGTCATTGTACTACTTCTGATAGTACCCAAAGACGTATGGAGTATGCATCTCACGTGTGGGGGGGCTCCACTCACACAGCTCTTCTGGACAGAGTGGAGTCTAAGGCTCTTCGTCTCATCAGCTCTCCTCCTCCTACTGATAGCCTCTTAAATTCCGCCGCGATGCTGCCTCTCTTTCTATCTTCTATCGATATTTCCACGCTGACTGCTCTTCTGAACTTGCTAACTGCATGCCTCCCCCCCTCCCGCGGCCCTGCTGCACACGACTTTCTACTCATGCTCATCCCTACACTGTCCAAACCCCTTATGCAAAAGTTAACCAGCATCTTCACTCTTTCATTCCTCACGCTGGTAAACTCTGGAACAATCTTCCTTCATCTGTATTTCCTCCTGCCTACGACTTGAACTCTTTCAAGAGGAGGGTATCAGGACACCTCTCCTCCCGAAATTGATCTTTCTTTCGGCCACCTCTTTTAATTATTTTTTTGGGAGCAGCGAGTAGCGGGCTTTTTTTGTATTATTGTTTTTTTTTTTGTGCCCTTGAGCTGCATCCTTTGTTGTAAAAAGAAAAAAAAAACATTCCAGTAATGTGACCTGTTTGTGTGTAAAAGCCATGGGAGAGGGATTACAGATGAGTTCCTTGAAATTTCCACCAAGGAATCATTTGCATTCTTTTGTGCGCTCTTTTTCAAGTTCAGTTTTCTAGCCTCCTATATAATGTTTCAACACATATATCATTTTGTCTTACCGATGAAACGTTATGCTACCATCCCCGCCTCTGTGGGCGCGACCAAAGGCAGAAAAAGCCGGCATGAAGATACCAACCGCGGGATTCTCAGACTATCTCTTCCCTCTTCCCGCGAGGAAGGTAGGCTTCGTGGACGAAACGGTATTCTCAGTGACGAGGAGTGGCTTTGATGCAGCGCGCGAAGTGGCGAGCGGGAAGGAAACGAACTAATTCCCTCCCTTCACGAAGAGCACCTGAATGGTAGCTCTTCGTCAATATCTTCGCAAATTTAATGATGTATTACAACAATTTTTCATGTTACTGTATTGTTATGGCGGACGTGTTACTTTGGTTCCGTGTCGCCGTCAGGACACTCCGTGGGAGGGAGATATGCGAAACACCTTGCACAGCGTCTGTAGTTTAATATTCCTCCTTAGTAATACAATTCACTCTGACTCACTGACCACTAGCTGACTATGGCATACTATGACTGTGACTGACTCCCGGGGTAAGTTTCCGGTCCATAGTGTAGGGTTCACTGGTCTGGCCCACGGTGTTATGGACTCGCTCAACACGAGTATATGGCGTTGTCGGTACCTGTACAGAAGGACAAAGATCCGGATCTTCAAGTCCCTTGTGCTCCCTGTCTTACTTTATGGTTGTGAGACATGGACACTAAATGGGGACTTGGAGAGGCGGATTAATGCCTTTGGTAATAAGTGTCTACGCAGAATCATGAGATATCGCTTAAATGACTGTGTGTCAAACCTGCGACTACTCCGTGAGACTGATTCGACATATATTACCTACATAGTCCGTCAACGCCAACTCCGGCTATACGGGTACGTGGCACGTTTTTCGGAAGCTGATCCTGTTCATCAGGTTGTCTCTGTAAGAGACAATCCTGAGTGGAGCAGGCCAAGGGGACGCTCACGGAGTTCGTGGATGGAGCAAGTCGATAGATCCTGCCGGGAGGTACTCGGGTTGGGAAGGGGGCCTGCAGGGAGAGTCGCCCGGAGGGATCCCCGGGCTTGGCGTCGTAGGGTGGGCGAGGTGACGTGCCCCCCGGCGTATGCCCCTATTGATTGATTGATTGATACAACAGAACAGTGCTTTACACGAGCAGCAGAGGCAAGACAAGAACGCCTCTTCCGAGCTCTGCTGTCGGAGAGATCACTTGCCCCATCCACCCAAAACGGAGCCAATCAACAACCCCCACACGACACCCAGCCCCAATCTCACCAACAATAATCATGGCGCGCCTAATGCTTTCAGGATCCTCTCCGCTAATGTCCGCGGCTTCCGCACCAATGTAAGCGAGCTCACGCACACTGTCCTCCAGACAGGAGCTGACATCGTGGTTGCCGTGGAGACATTTCTAAGCGGCGACTGTGTAACAACCTGCGACGGGGCTATTGCCACTGGGTGCGACTCGACCGTGCTACGAGACAGGGAGGAGGGATGGCTGTGTGTCACCGGGAGGGACTACAGGTGTAGCTACCCCCTGTCCCGGCTCCCGAGGAGATGGAAGTCCTGTCCGACATGAGCTCTGCACTTTATACCGCCCTTAATGGCAAGGCACTTTATACCGCCCTTAATGGCAAGGCCGTGCCCCATTAGCATTCCTCACCGACCAGCTCGACACCATCACGGCCACCCACGACTGCCAGAGCATCATAATCGTGGGTGACCTGAACCAACATCTGCTTAACAGGGCTTTTACAGAGCTGACAGTGGTATACGGGCTCACCAATCACGTCACTTTTGCCACGCGTGTGAAGGGTGGCTCCCTGGACCCTATACTGACCGACCTCCCTGGAGACTCTGTACACTGCCTTCAAATGAACAGTGCCGGCAGCTCTGACCACTTTGCAGTGCTCAGTGAAAATGGCCTTAATCCTGCAGGTGAGGAAACAAACCAGCGGACAATATGGCTTTGGGCGCGCGCCGACCGTTAGGCCACCAAGCAAGACCTGGCTGCCACCACCTGGGACACCATCCTCACAGGAGATCTGGACCACAATGTGTCAGCCTTCACCACCAACCTCCTGAACATCCAGGCCCGACACATCCCCCATAGGACACATAACACCGACCCACGTGACCATCCATGGTTCGGTTATAGATGTCGCCTCGCGGCCGAGGAAAAGTATAGGGCCTGGACTCGCTACAGACGCCACCCCACACAGCGACACAAAGCCCTCCACCGTGCTGCCTGCAGGGTCATGATAAGGACAGCCGCAGGGGCCAGAAAAAGGTAGGAAAACAATGTCAAGAGGAAGCTGTTCGCTGACCAAGTCGACCCCAAGCAATGGTGGTACTTGGTAAAGGAGAAACAGGGCACCACCACCCAGGACAGAATCCCTCCCCTCAGAACGGCAGATTGCGAATGGGTGGCAAAAAACAAGGTCAAGGCGGACCTCCTGGCAATATATTTCAGCAGAAAAATGACTGTCCCTGAGCCAGAGAGGCAGCCTCCTGCCCTTACCCCCCTGTGCGATACCAGCCTGGGCAGCCTGATGATATCGGAGGACGCCGTGGCCCGACACCTCCGCAGTTCGAACACCAAAAAGGCTCCAGGCCCATACGGCATCAGTCCCTTCCTCCTAAAGCGCTGTGCGTGAGAGCTAACTCGACCCCTCACTCTACTATTCCGCCAGTGCTTACGGAGCGGCTCCTGGCCAAGCCTGTGGAAGGAGGCACGTGTTACACCCGTGCACAAGAAGCAAGAGACGATAGACCCTGCCAACTACCGCCCCATCTTGCTTCTGTCAGTGGTCAGTAAGATACTGGAGGGGATCATTGCTGAGCAGTTGACACACCACCTGGAGGAGCACCACCGCATGTCCACACGACAGCACGATTTTAGATCTCAGATCTCAGATCTGCTCCTCCTGCTACCCAAGGCATGGCACGACAGCCTGGGCTCAGGCCGTTCGCCTCCACTACAGCCAAGAGAGGAAGCCAGCCAATCAGGTCGAGAGCCAAGAGGGAAGGCTAGCCAATCAGGTGCCGGGTAGCAAATGCTGCTTAGGCGCCGGATGCACACTTGGTTTGAACAGCTTTTTTCTTAAGCTGTTGAAGCTGCAGGTACCCGAGTAGTCCGTTTTTTACTGATTCATTGATCTTTAATATGATTATTTATTTATTTATTTTTGCTTTTTCATTATTTATCAACCATCTCTTTTTACTGTTCTTTCTCTTCCTCGTTCTTGTACCTCTTATTCCTTTTCTTAGCCTGATTTACCACTTTTCAATAAATAGTTTTTAGTCTGTTCTTACGTTCGTTTCCGTTTATTTCTTTAATTATTGATGCGGTTGTTCTCCTTGGCTCTTGGTTTCATTCTTTTTTATAGCTAGGGAACTAGCTCAGTGGTAGCAAAAAAGAGCAACAAAAAAGACCGGTGAGCGCTGCTCAAGTAAAATATATAATGAGAGGCCAGAAGAGATCAATTTTGGAAAGAGAGGTCAGAAGGAATGCAAGAAAGATGCTGGTTAACTCTTACATAAGGGACGTGAATGGAATATGGATGAGGAAGACGAGAAAGTAGTGTGCAGCAGGGCCGAGGGAGGAGGGGGGAGGTAAACAGCTAGCAAGTTCAGATGAGCAGTTAACATGAAAATATCGGTAGAAGACAGAAAGAGATGCAACACTGCAGCGGAATTAAGAGGTAGAAGACTGTCAGTAAGAGGAGGAGAGTTGATGAGACGAAGAGCTTTGATTCCATTATCTAGCGGTGCTGTGTGTGTGGGACCCCTCCACACATGAAATGCATGCTTCATACGAAGTCGGACAAGATCCTCGTATATATACAGCATCTGACAGGGGAAAAATAACTGATGGCGGCAGTACAAATTTCTGAACAAAATTACTTAATTACAATTAAAATTTCCAGTTAAGATTTTGAGTTACGGATAGAGCGACAATGTTTAATGAAGAAGAAGGGAACAACTAAGTGTTATCGAAGAATAGGGGATAGGTGTTGGGAAGGAGTTGACATGTAGAGAAATTGAGTTTTTAAGGCGCTGAAGGACACCAGGTTACTCCTGACCTACTCAGCAACGATAATAATTTCCAAAGTCAAGCGTTTTGTTGTGTCCATCCTTGAGTCTTGTAATTCCTGAAAGGAGGGTCTTCTGTTTATTGATGTTGAATAATACAGAATAGATAAATTAATGCAGGTGTGGATAGGATACCTTTTTGAAAAGCAGATCATTAATGAACAACATAAAGAGAACAGAAAACAGAACAGAGCCCTGCGGGACGCCGATGTGGACCTTTAACCGCAGCAGAGATAGATCGGTCGGATAGAAAACTGGAGAAAAGCGTTCAAAAAGCGGGGCAGAGTACGTAGGAAAGTAGGTTAGAAAGCAAAGATGTGTGTCGGTAGAACACCCCATGAGGAACCCACAGAGGGGATCAGAGACACTATCAGAAGTTGATAGATACTCAAGAACTTTCCTGTTAAGGATTGATTCAAAAGAAAGTAGGGTTTCGAGAAGGAAGTCTGTTCCATAAATATCCAGTGAGAGAAATTAAATAATTGGTATGTTAATTAGCTGCATTTGTGAGTTCAACAGCATAGGGATAAGCTTGAGTAGCCTTGTGCATACTGTACAACATGGCCATGTGAACATGACGTAATTATGAAGGACTCACGGCGGGGGTGATGATGTTGTAGTCAGTGATGCTGAGGCCTTGGATCTTGTTCAACACCTGGAATTTCAGAGGCTGGTCTGCTGCTACCCAACCCTCTGCCTCTGCGTAGGCTTTCACCGTAAGATTGCGCAACCCTTCCTAATTGGAGAAATACATAAAAAAAATATATGCAATATTGCAGTAAATAAGCAGTGAGAGAGTAAGGGGGTGCAACATTTGGATAAGCGATGCACACCCAAGAATATAAACAATACAGTTAAACAAAATTGGAATGCAGTACAGCTTATTAATCAAATTTTTTGATATATTTTATTTCTTCCGACCAATATTATATGTGCTCCTTTACAACTACTTACAACTATTTGGTGAAAACTTACGTTTTTGAAATAATAATGGAGCGTTTGATCTTTGGTCTCTGTCATGTTTAAAGCATCATCGTTCTCGTCAAAGAGACCCCAATACAACGGAATTCCTGCAAAATAGGAGAAAATCATGAGCATCACTGGTTACAAATATAAGGGTTCATTTTTTTCATATTTAGAGTGACGTAAAGTGTTCGCTTATCACCTGATGATGCGGATTCGATCTCATCGATTAAAATTTCAGAGAGTTTCAGAGAGTCCAAATTCGCGCCCGGTCGTCAACAATTTACCTGATCTAAGCTAGCAAAATTAAGAGAAGATTTTTCTGCAAAAATGAATACATTCATGTAAAATGCCTTGCAATATATATATATATATATATATATAGATATATATATATATATAGATATATATATATATATAGATATATATATATATATATATATATATATATATAAGTAGATGTTCCGCTCAGCAGACTATGGACCCCTTGAAATTCTTCCATGGACCCCAAGCTGGGGGTCCATGAACCCCTGGTTGGGAACCACTTATAGAGGCTTTCTGGATGACACAATTCAGTCTGTCCATGCATGTGGTGAGGATGTCGAGGTCAAGAAAAGTTTCACATACCCTGGGAGCGTAGAGCATAACAATGGTGAATCTTACTAGGAAGTGACTCGACGGGTTGGTCTGGCCCACGGCGTTATGGACTCGGTCAACAAGGGTATAATTTTATGGTGTTGTCGATATTTCTGTAGGCGAATCAAAGCACTCCCTGTCTCACAGTATGGTTGTGAAACAAGGTCACTGAATAGTGACTCAGAGAGTCGTGTCGATGTCTTTGGTACTGTCACGGACAATTTTGCTTAAACGTACGAGGCTGGGCTCGATGTTTTTATAATATTTTTTTTATTTTTTAGTGTTTCAAGGTTTATAGCCACCTCACTCCCCCCTCCCTCCCTCCCCCCCTTCCGCCCTCGTCCCTGTTGTGTTCATTAACAGACCCAATGGAACGCCTAACCTCGAGGAAGCTGATTTAGTAAGAGAGGAGATATGAGGTTTCCAGTTAAGATTTTTTTTTTTTAATTAAGGATAGACAGAGGATGTTTAGTGTAGAAGGTGACAGCTGAGTATCATCGAAGAATAGGGGACAGGTGTTTGGAAAATTGTGTCGATATGACAGGTGGAGAAAATGATTTTTTAAGGCACTGAAAGACATTGTAACTGAATTGAAGTTTCCACACTTGATGAGAGTTTTCGGCTTTGCACCCTCACCTCCGTTCCTGGTGCATCAGTGTCCTGTTTTCCTCTTGCTACCACGAGCCATTCCTGAAGTGTCATTTTCTCACGGAATCTCTTTCGCTACTTAGAAGAACAGTTAGTAAAGGACGTTCGGAAATACGATGTGGCTTCAGTACGGCGAATCCAAAGAAAAGTAGACAGGATGCTCACAGCCTCACCAACCCTGTTCATCACTTTCAATTGCTCAGTACTGCCTAAAATTGTGAAGCTTGTTTGGATGAATGTTAAGGTCAAGCCCTTACGTCCCCAATGCCAGGAGGTGCTTATACTGCCAAGCGTGGAGTCACATGACAGACCTGACGTCGTTTTAAGGATAGACTTACAAAAGTTTTGTGTCATGTTCATAAGTAACCACAGTGAGGATTGCCTCTGCCCTGTTCAGTGCTACCACTGTGTTGAGTTCCATTCTGCATCTTTAAAGGACTGTCCTTCGCTAAGGTGAAGAGAGTGGTCTGACCTTACTAAGCTTTCTTGCCCCGGATTGGTAGTTGTCTTTGTCCTACAAAATCATGGTCATTGTCGCTCTGCCAACTTCAAAACTTCTTTTTTTTCCCCTCACCTTCAGCTGTGTTTGTAACCAGTGTTTCATTTCACGTGCCAAAGATGCATTCACAATCGTCTACGATTGTTGCCATGAGTTCCAAAAACAGAAACGCTCGCGCGGCGAGGAGTCAATCGAGGACACTTCTATATGCAGCACCCTCTTCTGGATCGCTAGAGGCAGCTCGAGTGTTGGCTGTGGCCGTCACCTCTGCATCAGCGGCTCCGGCTGACGCTCAGCCGGTGACCCCTCTACCTGGGCTCCCGGTGAGGCGCTGCCGGCTCTCGTGGCCTCAACCTACGGACACCCCGTGCCGGAGGCTCCATCCGTGACCCCCTCATCCGCCGCTTCGTCGGGGTGGCAGAAAGTTTGGAAAAACAGGGTGAGAAAATCGCCGGCAGTTTTCTTCTTCTCGTTCAACGTCCTTATTTTCCCCTTTTGAGTTGAATGGTCTATAAGTCATTCTCGCCCTTGGTGATAGTATACTCTCTAATCCCTGATGTTTATCCATCTCAATTCTTACTACAAACACCTTTTCCAGATCTTTTTGCTCTTCCAGCTGCTCTCTTCTCTTCTAGATAAGCTAAAGAAAAATAAGTCGCGAGGTCCTGACGAGATATTTCCGCAGGTATTAAAGAAATGCAAGGAGGTACTCAGTGACCCCCTAACCGACATCTTTAAGATGTCGGTAAATACTGGTTACGTTCCCAGCCTATGGAAAGTAGCTAATGTGACGCCGATTTAAAAAAGGGGGACAGATCAGCAGCATCCAAATATCGCCCTATTAGCTTAACATCGGTTGTATATAGGCAAGATGCTGGAGTTGATAATAGCCAGGAACATTCGGGAGCATCTAGAGAAACATAGCTTAATTCACGACTCGCAGCATGGGTTCACGAAAGGTATGTCATGCCTCACCAATCTCTTGCCCTTCTACATTAAAGTATTTGAGGCGGTAGAAAGAGATGAAAACTATGATGTAATTTATCCCACAAGGTTCGGTATTAGGTCCACTGTTCTTTATCATTTATATCAATTACTTAGATACAGGTATTAGTAGTGATGTCAGTAAGTTTGCTGATATCAATATCGGTAAAGTAATTGAGTCGGATCAGGACGCTAGTATTGTCCAGGATGAACTAAACAGATTATATGACTGGGTTGAGAAAGGGCAGATGGAATTCAATGTAGAAAAGTGCAATATTCTGAACGTACTATCCATATCAGACCCCATGACATACTGTTTTTCGCAAATATCTTTCAAACGAAGACTCGGATCACCATGGTGTTGTGGCACGGATTGTTTCACACACTCCGCTAATTTTTGACGCTATTGTGGACTGCCAGATGCGGTTAATTATGGCGTTTACTCTCGACTGTGATGGCAAAACCTGCGTGAGCCACTTACACATTCGGACAGGTGAGGCGTGACGTATTTGTGACGTGTATCCACCAACTACCTCCACCCCTGGCTTCCCCTACTCCCACCCCCCCCTTTCCCTCCCTCCTACCCTTCTCTCTCTCTCTCTCTCTCTCTCTCTCTCTCTCTCTCTCTCTCTCTCTCTCTCTCTCTCTCAGTGTACATGAGATGTGAAGTTATGCACACATATGACTTGTCTACAATGGCGGATATCTCGAAAGTATATACTAAGTATGGTTGGGTGTTTTATGCACACAACTGTTTTATCTGTAACTACGAAATATAACTTTGATTCATTATTTACCTATTCACACTTATCCTTAATTTGTTCTCGATATTCTCTTGGTCAAATATATGGAAGAGTCGTAGTGCAATGACTCCTTTGCACCCACGCGGACATCGTAGTATGTTGGCCATGGCTGACAGCGATGAAAAACTCCTTCCTCCACAGGACGTGGGTATCAGCCGTCTATCGGCAGCGTGCCTGATAGTTACCATGTTACGTACCTTTTTCACTTACCAAATACGGTTTAACGGTGAAACAAGCAATAACATCAATTACGATTGCTGGCGTAAACTATCCAACCTTAATCAGCATATAATTTCTACTTATCTGCCATTAATTCAAGTCACACGTGTGCATGGGTTCATATATCGTGTACAGCGCAAGTGGAAAAGAGAGAGAGAGAGAGAGAGAGAGAGAGAGAGAGAGAGAGAGAGAGAAGGGGGGTATGAGGGAGAAAGAGCGTGGGGGAGAAAGAGGAGGGTAGGAGGGAGGGGTGGGAGTAGGGGAAGCCAGGGGTGGAGGTAGTTGGTGGATACACGTCACAAATACGTCACGCCTCACCTGTCCGAATGTGTGAATGGCTCACGCAGGTTTTGCCATCACAGTCAAGAGTAAACGCCATAATTAACCGCATCTGGCAGTCCACAATAGCGTCAAAAATTAGCGGAGTGTGTGAAACAATCCGTGCCACAGCACCATGCTGATCCGAGTCTTCGTTTGAAAGATATTTGCGAAAAACGGTATGTCATGGGGTCTGATATTGATAGTAGGTAGGAACAACCCCTCACATAACTATTGCTCAAATGACACTCCCAAAAGCAGGTCTGGGTGCGAGAATGATTTAGGGGTGTTAGTGAGCTCTGATCTCCGCCCAAGGGCACAATGCATTCAAGCTAGAAATCGAGCAAACAGGGTACTGGGATTCATTTCCAGGAGCGTAAGCAACAGAAGTGGCGAAGTCTTCCTCAAACTATATTTAGCATTAGTTAGACCTCATCTTGATTATGTGGTTCAGTTCTGGTCACCTTACTAAACAGAATGGATATCAAATTGTTAGAACCGGTACAGAGAAGAAGAATTAAGATGATTCAGGGGTTAAGAAACTTGCCATACGAGGAAATACTGAAACAATTAAACTTGCATTCTCTAGAAAGGCGACGGGTGCGAGGTGACTTGATAGAGGTTTATAAATGATTAAAGGGCTTTAATAAGAGATATATTAATAAGGTTCTGATGGTAAGAGAACCGGGTAGGACACGTAGTAATGGGTTTAAACTGGATAAATTTAGATTCAACAGGGACATGGGCAAAAATTGGTTTACCAACAGAGTGGTAGATGAATAGAACAGGCTGAGCAGTCATGTGGTGAGTGCCAATACAATTATAACATTCAAAAATAGATTAGATAAATTCATGGACAGTGATATTAGGTGGGGTTAGATTCACAGAAGCTTAGGTTCACAGAAGATGCCTTGTACAGGCCTACCGGCCTCTTCTAGACTCCTACGTTCTTATATTCTTATGTTATTATGTACTTCCGCAGCTCTTCTGAGCAGAGGCCCTCTTCCCTCCTTTTGACGTGCCCATACCACCTCAAGTTTTGCCTCTGTAGTGACCCTCCAAATCTTCCCGTTTTCTTCACCTTCATTTCTTCAGTCTACACTTTAACTCACCACGTTCTCTTTCTCTTCTCCCACTCAGCATACACTATTTCATTTCCTTACCTCAACACATTTTCAAATAATTTCCTTATATCGCTATGGGTCACTGCATCATAAATACCTTTACCAGATCATAAACAATGTTATAATAAAGTAACTCACATGTATAAGAACACCAGTCTATCATAATTGTAAATATTATTGTATATAAACTTCTGTACATACCAATTCGCTGTTCCCAAAATCATGTATATACTCCCAAATAAATTTCCTCGTCAGTGGAGTCACCAACAGGCCTAAATGAGTTTCACTTAACCTAGAGACAGCTTAACGGAACCATACGGCCCAATTCCAGCAATTGGATATCTGTCTCGAAATCACACAAGCAGTAATGCTTGGCTTTCAAGTAGCGCAGGCAACCACAACACCTCATTAGCACTATCATCTGGTCTTCTCCTCAACTTCACACATCTCGGTAGGAGCGTATTCTGCAACGAGAGATATGAAGCAGAAGGTGTGCTTCAATTTCACCAGCATCATACGCTCATCAACCGGAGTAACCTCAACGACAAAGGACTGCAGTCGGCTAGAAATGTCTATAGCTACTTCTCTCACTTTCACCTGACTAGTAGTTGGTATAAACCCCAATACTGATCTCTCCATTGGCAAGTATTCTCGTCCTAGAGAGCTCTACTATGTCCCGCTTTGTTTGACAAAGTTCCTCACCACCGGCGGTTATTTAAATCAGACCCAAGGCGTAGATTAAAAAAGTGATGAACTGGATCAGAGCATGATTTAGTACTCAGCAGCAAACAATACGGATCAATGGTAAAAAATCTGACTAGGGCTGTGTTAAGAGTGGGGCCCCACATGGTTTGGTATTTGATAAACTGCTGTTCATCATTTGTTGTAATGATATGGACACAAGAATTAGTAATGACTTTGCTGATGTTGCATATATTGATCGGCTGAGTAACTGAAATAGATCAGGACACGTGTTTTGCAGGACTAACTAGACAGTAAATGATTGGGCGGGGAAGTGGCAGATAGAGTTCCATGTCGGGAAGTGGGGTATTCTGAGTGTAGGCAGGAAGAACACCTCACATAATTACTACTTAAATGAAGCTCCCCTAAGCAGCCATATGGATGTGAGAGGGATTTAGGAGTCTATGAGAGCTCTGCTTTCCATTCCGACTAAGAATGGTGGAAACAGGGTTTCATTTCAAGGAGCCTAGGAAATAGAAGCATTTCAGTCATTATCCAGATATAAGTAGCATTAGTTAGACCTCATCTCGATTATGCGGCCAGACCTGGTCACATTACTATAAAATGAATATCATGATGTTACAATCAGTGGAGAGCTGGATGAAAAAAAAATGTGGGACTGAATAGTGACTTGAAGAGGCGTGTCGATACCTTTGGTATCAAGTGCATTCGCAGGATCATGGAATATCGCTGAGATGATATCGTGTCGAACCAGCGATTATGCGATGACACTGAATCGAGGCCTGTTACCACCTTAAGGGACTATTACACTGGGCAAATTTTCCGTGGATCTTCAGTCAAACCACGATTTCCGCTAGTGTGGTTCTCATTCGTTTCTTGTCATTGCTGCTGCTGCTGATTGTGAGTAATACCGTCGTCCTTCGGTGAAATCTACCGTAGCTTTGGAAGATCGTGGACACGTCAGAAAACTACGGAATAATGAGAATCACGCCAGCGGAAATCGTTGTTTGACTGAAGATCCACGGAAAATTTGCCCAATGTAATAGCCCCTTTAGTCTTTGGATGTCGATTCTGCGTATACGGTTATTTCTGTATACAAGACAACCTGAGTGGAGGAGACCAAGTGTAAGCACACGTAGCTTAATTACGTACTCTTACTAAATCAGCTTCCTCGAGGCTGGGCGTTCTGTACCGTATCCGCCAGTTCTCCCCCATACAGTTGCTATCCATTTACAGGGGCCTTGTCCGCCCTCGTATGGAGTATGCATCTCATGTGTATGGGGGGTCCTCTCACACAGCTCTCCTTAACAGAGTGGAGTTAAAGGCTCTTCGTCTAATCAGCTCTCCTCTTCATGCTAATAGTCTTCTACCTCTCAAATTCCGCCGCGTATTGCCTCTCTTTCTATCTTCTATCGATATTTTCATGCTGACTGCTCTTTTGAACTTGTTAACTGCATGCTTCCCCCCCTCCTGCGGCCCCGGTGTACACGACTCTCTACTCATGTTCATCCCTATACTGTCCAAACCCCTTATGCAAGAGTTAACCAGCATCTTCACTCTTTCATCCCTCACGCTGGTAAACTTTGGAACGATCTTCCTTCATCTGTATTTCCTCCTGCCTACGACTTGAACTCATTCGAGAGGAGGGTATCAGGACACCTCTCCTCCCGAAATTGACCTCTCTTTTTGGACACTCCTTTAATGTCTATTCAGGAGCAGTGAGTACCGGGCTCTTTTTACGCTCTTGAACTGTCTGCTTAGCTGGAAAAAAAAAAAAAACTAATGGCTCCGGCAAGTCGGCCGATCATGTCAGGATGGCTATGGGATGGACAGGGTAGCTGTGTGGGAGCTTGTTCGGGGGAACCGTCAGAAGTAGAGCGGAGGTAGAGCGAAGCGACGGGTCCCAAGCCATATAATGCACCCCGTTAATTAATGGAGAGCAGGGATGGAGTAGTTGTGTTCGGTATTCGTTTTCGAATACAATGCTGTCCTGAAGACCACCCATCAACCCGGACTCTAGAAGAAGCTGTGCAAGTGAAATCAAGAATGAGCTCCGGGGGGCAGCGTGAGCCAATAATAATGGCGCCACTATAATCAATTCCCTGCGCCATGACGGGCTTGGACCGACCATCAGGGCCCTATGGAACAGCCTACCGGCGCTTAGGCCACATGTAGAAAAAAATCGAATACCATATTTGGGTGTAATCGTATTCGTATTTGAAAATAAAGAAATCAAAGTATTATCATTCTTATTTGAATACAATGAAAAAGTATTCGCATTCTGCGAATAATCTGACGAATACTTCAAAATTTATTATCAGAAATAACGGCCGTTGTTCCTTACAACTAGTAACTCTAGCCTCCTGGGAGGACGTGTAATCGTCGTGTATAGTACAGGCTTGCAGACTGGCAGCGCGGCGTCTGAAATCTGACACATTGGCCACTTGCCAGTGTGGACGGTGACAGTGTAATCCAGCTTGATACAGGCATAGATGTAGATTTTTTTTAATCTACTATATATGAGATATTAGATGTACAGTGAACTACACAGTTACGTGAACAAGGTATTTTTCAGTGAAAAGTACCCATGCATGCATTCATAAACTATCTCAAGAAGTATTCGTATTTGCATTTGAATTAAACCATTTAAGAGTATTCGAATTAGTAATCGTATTCGTTGAAGTTTAAGGTATTCATATTCGTATTCAAATACACAACTCCTGTATTCGCTCCATCCCTGGACTGGAGAGATTATGGAGACTTACATAATGGCTACCATGAAAGAAGCTATGACAAAATGTATCGCTGCATATTGTTCACCCATGCATACCTGCATTTGGCATCAGCGACACTGGTCGTTCAAGCGTCTCTGTAGGTATCTGTCTTACCTTTGACAGCTGTGGGGAAGAACACGATAGGCACCATGGAGGGTATGACTGGTAGACCATCGAGCTCTCCTGGTGGAAGAGGCACCCCTCCCTCTTCCACTAGTATGCCGATGATGGCAGAGATGTTTGCTATGGCCTCTCTCATGTCCACCTGCAAATTGTTTCCAGAACACGAATGTACTTCAGAGTAAAACAATGCGTCGCAAACCTATAAATACAAAATAGTACAGTATTTGATCTATCTATCTATCTATCTATATCTATCTATCTATCTATCTATATCTATATCTATCTATCTATCTATCTATATATATATATATATATATATATATATATATATATATATATATATATATATATATATATATATATATATATATATATATATATATATATATATATATATATATATATATATATATATATATATATATATATATATATATATATATATATTCTCTCTCTCTCTCACACACACACACACACACACACACACTATATATATATATATATATATATATATATATATATATATATATATATATATATATATATATATATATATATATATATAATTTAGGGATGAACCGATACCAATATTTTGACCGATACCGATACCCCAATATTTGACCGATACCGATACCGATACCTGTGCATTATTTTTTTTTTTTATACAACAATTCCAGCAGCTGAAGGGCAATATCAAATGTTAAGAAAAAAAAAGACCCACTACTCGTTGTTCCACCATAGAAGAGAAGAATTAAAAAAATTCAGTGCTGGCCTGAAAAAAAAGGTGTCCATAGTCATGAATTTCTTTTTATCAGGTTTGTTATTAATAAACTTAGATTCCTTAAACACATGGATAAAAAAATTAAATGAAAAAAAAAAGTAATATAAAGTAGTAGTATTTATTTGATAGTACATGGAGTATGGATGTTTGCGAAAGGCAAATACTGTAATTTCTATAGTTATGAAAATATAACTTCCAAAAAGCAAAATTACCGAAACAATTCTGCATGTTTTTTAGTAACTGAAATTTGACATTTTTAAATTGTAATTTAAAAACATAAGCCTTTCACCAGTTTCAGCGTTAAGGCGATTCCTGTTAGGGGAATACACATTCCCTCCAATACTAAACAGCCTCTCAGTTTCAACTACATCCCCCCAATACTAAACAGCCTCTCACTTTCAACTACATTCCCCCCAACACTAAACAGCCTCTCACTTTCAACTGAAGATGGTGGAACAGACAAGTATTTATTTGCTAAGGTACTCAAATATGGGAATCCACACATGTTTTCTTCCCACCAATCTAAAAGATTTTCTTCACGTGGCTGCATTCCCATGGACGTGTATTCTATTTCATTGCCAACAGCTGCAAAAGTTGTCAGCGATGACCCCTTGCATTCTGACCGCATTTGTGATGAGTTTTTTGTTTTTTTTTACAGCAGAGGAGTCAGTTCAAGGGCATAAAAAAAGGTAACAAATGTAAAAAAAAAAAGCCCGCTACTCACTGCTCCTATAAAGAGTTAAAGGAGTGGCCGAAAGATAGGCCAATTTCGGGAGGAGGGGTGTCCTGATACCCTCCACTTGAAAGAGTTCAAGTTGTAGGCAGGAGGAAATACAGATGAAGGAAGATTGTTCCAGAGTTTACCAACGCGAAGGATGAAAGAGTGAAGATGCTGGTTAACTCTTGCGTAAGAGATTTGGACAGTAAAGGGAAGAGCTTGAGTAGAAAGTCGTGTGTTGCGAGGCCGCGGGAGGGGGGGAGGCATGCAGTTAGCAAGTTCAGAAGACCAGTCACCATTAAAATATCAATAGAAGATAGAAAGAGAGGCAACATGGCGGCGTAATTTAAGAGGTAGAAGACTATCAATAAGAGGAGGAGAGCTGATGAGACGAAGAGCCTTAGACTCCACTCTGTCCAAGAGAGCTGTGTGAGTGAAGCCCCCCCACACGTGAGATGCATACTCCATATGAGGGCGGACAAGGCCCCTGTAAATGGATAGCAACTGTTCGGGGGAGAAGAACTTTTTGCAAGGAAGACATTTACCAAAATCAAGATCATTTAAAACGTCCTCTTGAAAATTGCCTTGTAGCTGCACATTTTCTACCTCAGACTCGTTTCCACCAGACGTTTCACCATAGGAACTAGAAGCATCAGCTTCCTCTTCTCTGCGCATCTCTTGCTCTTCCTGCACAGCCTGCTGTCGTTTCTCAAAGGTTTCCACCAACTTCTTCTGAATGTTTACCAGAGCAGTTTCAGATGCTTCATTATTGGTGTCTTAGAAAAAAATACCTTTATATCGTGGGTCAAGAAATGTTGCAAGGATCATGTTGCTGTCACTCAAATACTTTGAAAATCTGGTGTTTGCTGACACTTTGAGAGCAGTCAGCATGCTACCTAATCCAGAAAACTGTGCATTAGTTGAAGCTTTTTCAATGAAAAGCATCAGGAACATAATTTGAGGGATAATGTTAGATGCAGTGCTTGATCTTTCACTTAGTGACACCGTCGTTTTGTGAAATATATTTAGAAAAGCTGACAGGTTTTTGATGTTCCACTTGTTTGCATCAAAGACAGGAAGATTTAGGATGTCAAGGGTATAATTTACTATAGCTGACTTTTGTTCAGACATTCGCTCCAGCATTAAGTATGTGCTGTTCCACCTCGTGGGAACGTCCTGTACGAGTTCGTGCTGAAGAAGTTCATGGTCTTTCTGCAGTTGTGCCAGCTTGCTGCAAGCTAAAGGAAGATGGTTGAAGTGACCAACAATCTGCTTGCATTGTGCAATGATGTCTTTTACCACTCTTTGTTCAAATATGCTGCCATGTATCAAGTTGTAAGGTGTGCAGAAAGCATGACAAACTTTGATGCCCTGTTCCTTCAACGCCCTTTACTATGTTGGCACCATTGTCTTGTGAAACGATGCACTTTGTAAGCTAGTATGTTGAATTCTTGCAGTGTATCTTGAAGGACTTCAGTGATATGGGCTGCAGTGTGTGAACCAGGGAATGGTCTTACTCTTAGTACAAGTCTTTTGTTCAAAAATTTGATTTAAACAGTTTTTTTTTTTTTTTTTTTTTTTTACAGCTAAGGAGACAGCTCAAGGGCGCAAAGAAAAAAAAAGAAAAAAAGGCCCGCTACTCACTGCTCCCGAACAGAGGTTAAAGGAGTGTCCAAATTCAGAGGTTTATTTCGGGAGGAGAGGTGTCCTGATACCCTCCTCTTGAAAGAGTTCAAGTCGTAAGCAGGAGGAAATACAGATGAAGGAAGATTGTTCCAGAGTTTACCAGCGTGAGGGATGAAAGAGTGAAGATGCTGGTTAACTCTTGCATAAGGGGTTTGGACAGTATAGGGATGAGCATGAGTAGAAAGTCGAGTGCAGCGGGGCCGCGGGAGGGGGGGAGGCATGCAGTTAGCAAGTTCAGAAGAGCAGTCAGCGTGGAAATATCGATAGAAGATAGAAAGAGAGGCAACATTGCGGCGGAATTTAAGAGGTAGAAGACTATCAGTATGAGGAGGAGAGCTGATGAGACGAAGAGCCTTAGCCTCCACTCTGTCCAGAAGAGCTGTGTGAGTGGAGCCCCCCCACACATGAGATGCATACTCCATACGAGGGCGGACAAGGCCCCTGTATATGGACAGCAACTGTGCAGGGGAGAAGAACTGGCGGAGACGGTAGAACGCCCAGCCTCGAGGAAGCTGATTTAGTAAGAGATGAGATATGAAGTTTCCAGTTAAGATTTTGAGTTAAGGATAGACCGAGGATGTTTAGTGTTGAGGAAGGTGATAGCTGGGTGTTGTCAAAGAATAGGGGATAGTTGTTTGGAAGATTGTGTCGAGTGGATAGGTGGAGAAACTGTGTTTTTGAGGCGTTGAAGGACACCAGGGCTAAGCGTTCTGCAGCCTCCAGCCTTGAGTCGTTAAGTTCCTGAAGGGTGGGTCTTCTATTAAAAGAAGTTGAATAATGCAGAGTGGAATCATCGGCGTAGGAATGGATAGGACAGTTCGTTTTGGAAAGAAGATCATCAATGAACAACAGAAAAAGAGTGGGAGATAGGACAGAACCCTGTGGGACACCACTGTTAATAGATTTAGGGGAAGAAGAGTGACCGTCTACCACGGCAGAAATAGAACGGTCAGAAAGGAAACTGGAGATAAAGGTACAGAGAGAAGGATAGAAACCGTAGGAGGGTAGTTTAGAAAGCAAAGATTTGTGCCAGACCCTATCAAAAGCTTTTGATATGTCCAGCGCAATAGCAAAAGTTTCACCGAAACGGGTAAGAGAGGATGACCAAGAGTCAGTTAAGAAGGCTAGATCACCAGTAGAACGCCCCTTGCGGAACCCATACTGGCGATCAGATAGAAGGTCAGAAGTGGAAAGGTGCTTTTGAATCTTCCGGTTAAGGATTGATTCAAAAGCTTTAGATAGACAAGAAAGTAAAGCAATAGGACGGTAGTTTGAGGGATTGGAGCGGTCACCCTTCTTAGGTACAGGCTGTATGAAGGCATACTTCCAGCAAGAAGGAAAGGTAGATGTTAAGTGAGCAGTTAAACTAATAAAAGAAGTAGCACTGTTGCTTGTCCAAGTATCAGTGGTAAAACTGATAATATTATGCTCTGCTTCATTAACAACAGTTCTCACTTTCTCAAACATTGATCCATAAATGGACAGTACAATCTTCTCAAAAAAGTACTTTCTGCTTGGCAGCTGATAGTTTGGTTTAATTTTTTTCATGAGCCTCAAAAATCCAACATCCTCAACTATGGAGTAAGGCTGACAGTTTACAGCAATCATTTCCCCTATAGCATAGTGTATAGCTTGTGACCGAGCACTGTTTATGTCCCATATTTTTTTCAGCTCGAGCATTTGCTCCAAGATAGGTCGAGTATCACCGTTGCTACAAGAGAGTAAAGTTTTGTGAGTTTTTTTTTTTTTTTTTTTTTTTTTTTTTTTACTTTGTGGTCTATTGCGCCGGTAGGCTTCTTCCCGGTGGATCCTGATGGTCGGTCCAAGGCTTCTTTCCGGTGGGTCCTGATGGTCGGCCCAGCCCGTTCTGGCGCAGGCGAGTGTTTATAGTGGCGCCATCTTGCATTGGCTCATGCTGCCCTCCCAGAGCTCATCTTTGATCCTAGAATCTAGAGTCCGGGTTGATAGGTGGTCTTCTGGACAGCATGTGGGTAGTTTTAAGCCACTCGGCGGCGGCTGAAAAATCCCAGCTTGGTGGCACCGGGCGGGGATTGAACTCGCGTCCTCCTGAACACGAGGCCGTTACTCTGACATTCATCTGATTTTCATTTGTTTTTCAAACGGTTATTTTCCTCATTCACCAGCAATTGTTCTTTTTCAAGTCCTTGTTTATGCTTACTTTATGGGTATTTTGTCAGATTAGTTGTGTTAAATGATTTTCCTCTTTACCTCCTCTTGACAAAGATATGTCGCATAGTTTGCACTCGACCTTTGCTCCATCATCTTTTGACACTGTGTATAATTTCCACACAATAATACTCATGTGATGCCCTGTAGCCATAATAATGCTGGCATTGAAGCGCAGAGCTGAACTTGCCCAGACAGATGCTAGTAGTGAGTTTGTGTCTTCACTTAAGAGTCCAAGCCAAACTTAAAAGAAATCGAAACAACCATATCGTATTTTGCATCTAATAACTGTCCCCGATACTTAGTGTATCAATGATAAAAAAAAATTACGAATGAAACTAAACTTATCACACTGATATTGATTTTAGTTTTCTTTCATAAGCTGATGTAGGAGCTAACTTCAGTATTAGACACAAAAAGAAGACTCTTAAAGTCTACCTATCTATCAATCTATCTATAGCTCGGATGACTCGCTACCTCTGGAATGTCCCCCCTGGGGGTGACCACGACAGAAGTATCTCCACCTCTCCCTGTCCACCTCTCCCTCCTTGCTTGTTCAAGCACTTCCCCCATGGATATCTCTCTTTCAAAGATACTCCTCCACCCTGTCCTATCTTTCAAGTGGTCTCCTCTCCTATTAGGATTCTCGAGCTCGCTTTCATGCACCTTCACAACTCCTTACCCCCCATCCTCCAGACATGACCAAACCACTTCAGTATATTTCTCTTTACCCACTCCACCACTCCACAAATCACTCCATTTGCACATGTACACATGTCAAGTCTCTCATTGCTCTCCCTCTCCCATCTGGTCTCTCCAAAGGCTCCTCTCAGATAGCTGATTTCCACAGCAAGCACTCTTGACTATTTTACCCTATAGTCCATGTCCATGTCTTTGATTCATATGTTAACGTTGGCAGGAGAATACTGTTCCTCAAGCCCCTTTTAATCTCCATGATCACATTCCTTCCTTCCATAATTTTTGCAAGTGCTCCTATGACACTCCTGCCCTCCACAACTCTTATTATTTCTCCATCCATATCTCCATGCTTGCATAACACTTCCTAGATACCTGAACTCTTTTACTACCTTCATCCTCTCTCCTATCACTATCCCACAACTTTTTACTTATAGCTCATTAACCCTGTAGGTAAGGTAAAGTGGGGGCATACACAGTTGCAGCGCGTGCCTGCAGCGCTCATCTCCGTCCCACTAGCCCTTGAGCCTGTGGTGGGTAAGAACACTCTACCCCGGGACACAGGGCTAGAATGACATCCGGGTTTCCACAGTTTACCTTCCCAGGTTTCCCCAGGTACCCATCTATCGACCAACTCGTAAGGGATGGATGAACAGATGGGTGGGCTGTGCGCCAACTGGCGAGGCCGGGATCGAACCCAGGCCCGCAGATTCGTAGCCAGACGTGCTGACCACTGCGCCACGGAAGCGCATATTAACCCTATACGGCGCGGCGAGGCAGCAGTGCATGGTTAATCAATCAATCAATCAATGAGGGGATACGCCGGGAGGCGCGTCGCCTCACCCACCCTATGACACTAAACCCGGGGATCCTTCCGGGCGAGTCTCCATGCAGGCCCCCTTCCCATCCCGAGTACCTCCTGGCAAGATCTATCGACTTGCTCAAGCCACGAACTCCGTGGGCGTCCCCTTGGCCTCCTCCGCTCAGGATTGTCTCTTACAGAGACAACCCGATGAGCAGGATCATCTTCAGGGTAACGTGCCACGTACACGTATAGTTGGAATTGGCGTTGACGGACTATGCAGGTAACATATGTCGAATCAGTCTCACGGAGTAGTCGCCGGTTTGACACAAAGTCATTCCAGCGATATCACATGATTCTGCGTAGACACATTACCAAAGGCATCAATCCGCCTCTCCAAGTCCCCATTTAGTGTCCATGTCTCACAACTATAGAGTAAGACAGGGAGCACAAGGGACTTGACGATCCGGATCTTTGTCCTTCTGCACAAGTATCGACAACGCCATAATTATACTCGCGTTGAGCGAGTCCATAACACCGTGGGCCAGTCCAAGCCTCCGTAAGACTTCCCGGCCAGACTCACCGTTGTTAGTGGTAGGGTCTTTGGGACGAGTCATGAATGGCAGAAGTGTGAGCATGGAGGTAAAGAGGGATTTGATAAATATTATAATAGTACCAACCCTCATATATGCAAGTGAAACGTGGGCCTGGAATGAAAGTCAGAGGTCTAGAGTGCAGGCAGTGGAAATGAGTTATTTGAGGAGTGCTTGTGGTGTGATTAGAATGGATGGAATGAGTAATGAAAGTGTGTACGAGCGTTTTGGAATGTGTCACAGGGGTGAAGGGAAGAAGTGTGGAGTGGTGAAAGAAGTGAAGCGACAGACTTTAAAGTGGTTTGGTCACATGGAGCGAATGGAGGAGAGTAAGATGACCAGAAGGGTGTATGTGAGTGAGATAAAGAGCGGGAATGCTAGAGGACGACCTCCCGTGAAATGGAGGGAAAGGGTGCAAGAGTACGTTAGGGAGAGGGGGGGAAAGATCTTTGAGAAACTTTGAGCAGGCAAGGAGGGAGTGTCTGGATAGAGAAAGTTGGAAGCTCTTCTGCCGTGGCCATCCCCTGGTGGGAGCTCCTAGGAGCAGGCGTCGATGAAATGATGATGATGATTTAATATTACATATTGTGAGCAATTCAACATTTGACCATGATTTAATTAAAGTCTGTTACAGCAGGATATTACAGGCAGCCAAACCCCCCCATGCTCTACAATTTTGACTGGCCAAGTGGCAGCCTATCACCGCGCTGGAAAAGTTAGTTTCTCAGCCCAGGAAGCACGCTCTGAATTCACACTGCCTGCCAGTGCTATGGGGTGCTTGAAAAAAAATTATTTGTACATCTCAACATCACCATGAAATACTAACTTGACGCAATTTCGCCATTGAACATGTATAGGACCTGAAGTGTAATGGGTTATGATGAGACAAAAAAAAAAAGAGCCATAAGTACACTGTCAACTTGAATACAGATATAAATATAAACTTGTTTTTTGCGTTTATAAACATATCTTCATTCATCACATGATATTTACGAAAAAGAAAAAAAATTGTCGTCTTGTTTTATAGAGCGAATGTTATAGATAACGACTCAATGACGGCAATGCTACGAAGAAAACACAGATAGGCCTTGTAGTACTCCAGGTATTATTAGACAATTAAGAACATTGCGCAGAGTCGCCACACCAGCGGCCAAGGCGTAAGCAAACTGGCGGGTTCTCCGCGGTGATTGGCTGCCACAGACCTAATCAAAATCAAGAGGAAAAAAGAGGAGGTATGGCCGCCTGTAATATCTTGTTGAAACAGACTATAAATTGTTTCCTTTCATCCCATTTCTACATCACTTTCATCTGTACAATAGTATATGAATTACGTTATCACTTCTTTCACCGCTTTTGTGTGAGACTTCAAGTTACGTTCGCCTTTTTTTCCGTTTGCCATTCATTGTGACGTGTCCTGGAGCATAATAAAATGTTGGCTATAATTGGGCAACACATAATTAATATTTTTGTTTTAGATTTTGCAGTAGCCATTATAACTTGTTCTGGAAAGTAATTTTGTAACTTTTGAAGTCTTGAATGTAGGATTTGTAAACTGCCATGCCTCCATAATCACTGCACAACATGCTCAGTATCTTTAATGTAGTTAGTTTTGAACCCTATTTATATTATATCTGTGTATTGGAAATATTAAATAATATTCACTATCAGCACTAATGTGCTGCACCTTTGGAGATGACAACTCACCGTGACTGGAAGTGTTACCCAAGAAACCTCGTTGGAAAAGTTGACGGTTAGAGTGTGGATACCAACAGCAAGGTGAGGAAGGGTGAGGGTGAAGTTGGAGGAGAAGGTGAAGCCTGCCGTAGCTTGATCATCAGGATCCACCTCTACTAGCTGAACACCTGAAAATGTTATACATAAATTACCTCTTCATCGTTATCATTGCCATATCCACTACGAAACTTCGCAGATTCATCAAATGCAGACTCAAGAATAGAAAAAAAATACAATATAATTTAAAACAATCATATGTTCAGGGGAACCATGAAACATCCCCTCTCACATTACACAACTATAGACAGCACAGTGATCATTTCGATTATCTTTACATCTCCGATTGTCCATGACCGGGAAACTGTTGCAAGCTAACTCATCCTTATAGTGCTACAGTCCCGATATTTTTGCAGGGAATAGGAGTAAAACACCTCCCGAATCGGGCGCAAGCTACTCCCGGGAGGCGAAGGGGTGTTGCAAGCTTTTTCAAAGACCTTTTCCGTGTCCTTCCTTCACGTTTCCTTGTTGTCTCACTTATCCCCGAGCGTAGTTCAGCATGGTCTCTAGAGACTAATACTTTTGCTTTCCACACCACACTACATAAACGCTACACACACACACACACCACTTCCTCAAAATTTACTCACAATTAAAAATATTCCTCAAGGCCAGTTCAAATGAAGCCTTGGAGTCCCCGTTCGGGGTGGGGTGGGGATCACAAATGCCCCCAGATCGGACTCCCTTTTTAGTACCGACCACAAGAAGTATCGATAACTCCTCTGTATTAATTAAATTCTGCAACATTCGCGGTTTTTGCACTAATTTCCATGCTGTGGAACACCATTTCTCCTCCTCCAAACCTCACCTTCTTTTCCTTACTGAAACACACGTTTCAGAGGGTACTGATAGTAATCTCTTACCTACTATAACCTAAATTTCAGTTCAAAACTAAATGATCACTACATACGAAACGACACCACTTGCTTTCGTGCCCACGACCTGGATTCCTCAGAATTGTCTACCATCTGACTAAAACTTCATTCTCATTCTACTTCTAAGTACATTTGTGCTGTCTTTCACCTAACTCTACAAACTATGTAAAGTTCTTTGTCTATTTGAATTCCAAAGTGGAACACATCTTGATTCACTCTCCCTTCGCTGAAAACTCCATTTTAGGAGATTTCAATGTTCACCACCAGCTTTGACTTTCATTTTCTTCACTGACCAGCCTGGTATGCAAGCCTACAAATTTGCTCTCTTAAATGATCTAGAGAAGTTGGTTCAGCACCCTACACGCATACCTGACCGCCTTTGAGACATGACGAACATTCTAGATCTCTTCCAAACTTTTAACCCTTCGGCTTATTCTGTTCTCTCCATTTACCTCCTCCGATCGCAATTTTATTTTTCTATTTTTTCCTATCGCTCCTGTACAGCGGACCCACCGAAGAGGCGGTGCTTCTGGCATTTTGCTTTAACTCGGTGGGACGACATGAGTACGTACTGTTCCGATTTCACGTGGAATGATTACTGCTTCCAGGAGAGGGACCCCTCTGTGTGTCCCTAGCGCATCACAGAGCTGATTGTCTCTGGAATGGAGACACACATTCCATGTTCTCTCTATACCATTCATGCTAAAAAGACATGGTTCAATCACGCTTGTTCTCGTGCTGTCAAAGATAGAGAGGCGGCGGTACCAGCGCACTCACACTCCTGCTAATCATTATCTTTACATTCCCGCACGGAATCATGCCAAATATATTCTCCGACTCACCAAAAACTCCTTCATCAATAGAAAATGTCACAGCCTAGCTTTTTCTAATTCTTCTAATGACTTCTTGCGCCTAACCAAAAATATCTTACAATTTTACTTCTTCATCTTTCCCACTTCTTACTTCTGATGGCAGCACCACCGTCACATCTGCCGGTAAGGCTGAACTCTTCGCCCAAAATTTCTATAAAAGTCCCCTCTGGACGATTCAGGGCATATTCCTCCGACTCACCCCCCCTCTGACTTCATTATTCCTGTTATTAAGATTCTTAAAAAAATGCCCTCTCTGGCTTCATTCTTCAGTAGGTTTATGGACCTGATGGAGCGCCACCTATTGTCCTTAAAAAAAAACTGTGCTAACGTACTTACACTCTGTCTCGTCAAACTCTTTCTTCTCTGCCTTTCGTCATCTACTTTTCCTTCCTGCTGGAAGTATGCCTACATACAACATGCACCTAAGAAGAGTGACCGTTCCAAGCCCTCAAACTACCGCCCTATAGCTTTATATTTCTGCTTTTCCATAGCTTTTGAATCAATCCTTAACCGGAAAATTTTCAAACATCTATCAATTTTTGGCCACAAGGGTCGCTCTACTGGCGACGGCTTTGCTTTCTTAACTGACTCCTATTCATCCACTCAGCCGTTTCGGTGAAACTTTTTGCTGTTGCCTTAGACATCTCGAAAGTTTTTGAAAGAGTCTGGTACAAATCTTTGCTTTCTAAACTATCCTCCTACGGATTCTATCCCTCTCTCTGTACTTTTATCTCATGTTTTCTTTCAGGACGATCTAAGAGGTCATTGTTCTTTCCCAAAACCTATCAACAGTGGTGTCTCACAGGGCTATGTCCCACTCTTTTTCTGTTGTTCATTAATGATCTTTTCAAAACAGTTTTATCAAACGAAAAACATTCTCTATCTGTCCTTCACTCAAAATCATAACAGTAAACTTCATATATCCTTTCTCGCTAAATCAGCTTGGTCGAGGTTGAGCGTTCTGTATCGTCTCCTCAGACTCCTCCAGTTCTTTCCCTCCCACAGATGCTGTCCATATACAGGGGCCTTGTTTGCACTCGTATGGAGTATACACTTCATGTGTGGTGGGGCTCCACACACACAGGTCTGGTTGACGGAGGGGAGTCAAAGGCCCCTGGTCTCATCAACTCTACTCCTCCTACTAGCAGTATTCTACCTCTTAAATTCTGCCGCCATGTTGCATCTTTTTTTATCTTCAATCGATATGTTCATACTGATTGCTCTTCTGAACTTATTAACTGCATGCCCTCCACACATCCGCTACTCCACTACACGCGACCTTCTGCTCTTGCTCATCCCTATTCTATCCAAATCCCTTATGCAAGAGTTAACCTGCATCTTCACTCTTTTATCCCTTCCACTGGTAAACTCTGAAACAGCTTTCCTTCGTCTTTGTTTCCCCCTGCCTACGACTTCAACTCATTCAAGAAGAGAGTATTGAGACACCTCTTCACCCGAATTTGGCCTCTCTTCTGGCGTCTCATTCTGTTTGCTTTTTGTCGGAGCAGCGCCTGGCTGACTTTTTTTTTTGCCTGTGAGCTGCCTCCCTTGATGAGCTTGGCAAAATGAGTAAGCCTCGATGCGCCCAGAGCAGGACTGGAGAGCCGGGAAACCCCACGAGATGTCTAATTTCCTATCCAGTAATTATGATGTTAATTATTAATATACCGTGGGGACATTTGCAATAATTTTGGGAATGAGAAGGAAAGAGACACTTTTATATTAAGCTGAGTGTTTTCCCAACTCTAAGTAAGAGTCAGTGTGTTGGATTTCCCCTGGCCAGGTAGGTAAAAACGATCCTGATTGGCTATTGGCAAGTGGGGCGTCTCTCACTTCTCCGTCACCCAACAAGCTCACTAAAACTCAGAAAATATTCGTATTCCTTAACTCCGTTCATCTTTTATATAAGATAGGCAAAATTTGTTAATATCATTGGATTTAGCAGAAGTTGAACTAAAACATGATTTTCAAAACACGATATGACAAAAAAGTCAATTAACCATGTGAACCCTAGAACTTTGCATCCATATTTGATGACCATGATGCCCCTTGCGACGTGATGCTTCGTCTCAGGTTCGTAAAAGAGTATATTATCGCCCATCATTATGTTCTGTAGCATGGTGATCGAAGGCGGTCGTTGCCATTTTGCGTTTACCTTCACACCGAATCGCCTGAGACCTGAGGTGCCGAGAAAGAGGAAATGAAAGTGAAAGCGATGAGATAGAGGAATAGGATGGAAGTGAGTGAGTCGTGTTGCAGGGCGGATGTGTGTCGCGTTTGGCTCACACGAAAACTGCTTCGTCGACATGGTTGGCAGGGCCAGGAGTTTGAGGGATCAGTGTTACGTTTGCGAGGATTTCACAGGCGAGAAGTGGATTGGATGCTGTTTGTGTCTTAGGTGATGTTATGTGAAGTGTGCTAATTTGTCTGGAATTAAGCAGGATAATATAACTAAAATAAATTGGATATGCATGCCCCCATAAAGCATCTCTGGCTACCAGCATTGTGGAAAAATTGGATGAATTTAAGCAAGAATTATCTAAAGAAATATATGTTGTTAAGGATGAGGTTGAATCAAGGGGTGAGAAGGTGCAGAAAGAGTTGGGATCAGTTGCTGACACGCTGAAATGTGCTGAGCATGCTGAATCCAGCGGGGCAGGAGAGTCAAGAAGAATATCCTAGTTGTGAAAGCTTCTAACCACGAAAAGAAGGTAACAGATATGAAGGATGATGTCTTCCAGGCATTGAATGGCATTCAAATAACTGATTCAAGATTCACAAATTGAGCTAATATTATCATGAATTTTGACAATGAGAACACAAGGGATCAGACAACTCAAGAATTGGAGTCTGTTGAGCAAATTAGTACCAAGAGTGTTGGAAAGATGAAACCAATGATCACGATATACAATGTGCATAAAGAGGAGACCAAGGAAAAAATAAAGGAGATCATCTTGGATCGCAATGATTTCTTACACACAATTCAGGGTGTGGAAAAAAAAATAGCTGATTTTTAGTAAGCTTGCAGCTGGCGGTACGATGCACTACATTTTGAGGTGAGACCCAACTGTCAGAGAGCTGATTTACAAGAATCATGACAAGCTAAAATTAGAATGGGGAATATACACAGAGAGACAGATACCATGCAATTATATGCTATCATTGTCAGAGATATGGCCATCTTGAGGCCAACTGCACTGCCAAGAATAATGGAGAGGCCCCAGAGTGTTACAAATACTCTGGCGATCATAATTATCCATTTTTTTTTTTTTACAACAAAGGAGGCAGCTCAAGGGCAACAAAAAAAGAAAACAACAATAAAAAAAAGCCCGCTACTCGCTGCTCCTAAAGTAAAACAAAAGACAAAAGATGAGAGATGAGAAGAAATGCATAAACTGTATGAGGTACAAGAAGCCTGAAATCTATCACTCAGCGAATGACCGGTGTTGTGTAGTTCTTCAGACTGAAGAGAGAATTCCCAACATTCGAAGATAAAATGTGTGTGATAAGTGTTCAGAGAGTTGGAAAGAATCGTTGGATATTTAATAGTGATATTACAAAGAAAATATCAGACATGAAAACTGAACTGATACCAAGTTTATTAAAAAGGACATCAGTAGGCTATTCAGGAAATAATTTAAGACTCGCTCACTCACTACGACGTTTGTGAATAAGTGCATCGAGGATTATTATCGAGGCTACTAACATTGCAATTGTTGACGGCCCCTGCAGAGTGCTGCACTAGCAGTGGAGCAGGGCCTGAAACCTCATCAACGGTAAACGGTAAAGAAGACAAACGTGTTTAGATTATAAGAAAAATGGAAGGGCAGAGAAGTACACAACAAAGAAACATCAATTAATTAATTGAAAACACAACTACAAACAACTAATAAAATGTAAGTATCATAAACGTGACAGTTTATAAAATACGCTATCAAAATGCATAACATAACATAAATATATATACAGTAAATCACAGGGAAGAAAAGACCAGAATATAACAGCAGGACATGTAAGCTACCTACAATCAGCAGCCCACCTGCCTGCAAAGCAAGCTGCAAGTACCATAAAGCTGCGCTTGTCTGTGGATCACTGTAAAACTTATCAGGATCAAAGGACACAGGGTCTACCGGAAAGCGAGTCAAATTTTTAATCAACTGGTGCATGACGTCATCAGGTGGAAGGTTGGTGAGTTCAGCTATGGTTTACGCCTTAGTAGCCAGCCAGAATCGGTGGTGTATGGGTTGCTTGTTCTTGTCAAATCACAATGCCTAGTAGGTGTTCAGTATCTGGCTGCAAGTCTGTAAGTAGGCTATTTTATGATCAAGAGAAAGCACTTTTGTCTGTCAAGGTCAGGGGTGTCCAAACTTTTTTTTTAAGAGGGCCACATGCGGAAAATATACGAAGGGTCGGGCCACTCAGTATATTTATGGATAAATATAGATTTTAGAGTTTATAGTTTTACAGGAAGTACCACGTGTAGGTCAACTGGCTCTTGCAGATTTCTTATTTTCTTATGTATGTATTTTTTTTAAGGAATGTAATTAAGTAGATATGGGCAAGTGTACCTTTAAAGGAATCTATTTTCTATAATGTCTTATTTATGTATACAGGATAAACTATTGAATCCTATTGTAAGAGGATCGTGTAGCATTATGCCCGTTAGAGAGGATTTGAATGTAAGCTTATAGTTTTCATTGTACTTATTATTATTACACAGCAAGATGTGAGCCGTTACAAAGGCAATCCCACGCTTACTACTGTGAGCCATAACAAAGGGACGGGCAGTCATTATTCTTTGATTTAAGGTTTAGGCTCACCCTTTGTGGCCAAAAAGGTATTTAGCATGTTTTGTATTTATATTGTCACGCCAGGGGGTATATTTCATGTATATGTGTGTTATTTGTGTGAGGGGGGTGCTAGTTTGGGGCGCGGAGGACTGGTGATGGCCGGCGGCGTGGGGTGCATCGCGGCGGCCGGGCTGGGAGCCGCCGGGCCGCGCCGCGGGGCAGACAGGGAGAGAGCCCAGCTGCGAGAGACGAGAGACGTGCGCCGCTGCCTGTGTGTGCCTTGCCCGCTTTTGTGAACCCTGTGCTGTGTGTGCCCCCCCTCTGAGTACTGGAAGTTACTACTGTGCCTTGTAAACCAGTGTTTTGTACGTGTTGGAGCTATTAAGTAAAGCAGAAAACCTGCACTTCGAGCCTCCTTGCCCTGCCTTGCTTCCCTCGGGTTGGAGCAGCCTTGGGAGTGTTGGCGCGGTGTGTATTGCTGTCCTGGGTGTTCACGATCTGTGTGTGGTGGTCTGGGGTTGAGGCACACCGCCTGCCCGTGCTTGGAGTGTGCTGTGCGGGCCGGTGGTGTAACATTTGGTGTCATAGAAGTTGGGATAGTGAACAGTGAGTTTGTTAGGAATTAGGTCAGTTAACCAGGGGATTAGACAAATTAACTATTTCCCTTATGGAACTAGTCTCGGGCCAAGAGTTCAAGCCAACTAAGAGTATCGTCTGAGCTCAAATAAGCCTTGGATGGTACTTACATACTTCGCTCATCGGCTCCCAGACCGAGACAGTATCACCGTATTCACTGCCTGAAGACTAAACACATTTACCATGAAAGGAATAACAATAGTTCAGTGTTTCCTTTCATGAAATAATAAATAATTGCTCTTGCGGCAAAGATAATTTAACCGAACGAAAGCCACGCCATCTGGCGAGGGAAATTCAAAACACCCCTTCAGACCCACGTGGTTGGCTTTCGACCCACAACATCACCTGCTCTCAAGCTAACAACACCTCAGCGCTCGCTTTCGCCCCACATTAACTCGCGGCAGTGCTGACTTAAACTTAGTCTCGAGGACAACAGGACTCCTCCAGAACTTAATTCAAGAGACCACTACTTTTGAAACCCTTCGAAAGATAAGTGCCTCCTACAGTGATTACAAATAGGTATTACTATCAGGCCTGTTAGGATTATCGTTGTAACGCTGGGAGGTGCTTGTAGGGTAAAGCCCGGCACCCCTGATGAATCAGTGGTAAGTGGTTTGTGTGTCTTTTTTGTGGAGTTGTCCTGGTGTGGTTCTAGTGTCTTGCGAGAAACATAACCGTTGGGTACGGTAAATTCACTGTATCACAACAAGTTACACCGTGTCGTCATGGCGTCCCCCAATGGCTGCCGTGAGGGAGGCGGGCAAGGCCAAGGCTGATGCGGGTGAGGTGAAACCGGGCTATTTCGACTTGATTGCTGCCATGCTGGTCGGTATGAGGGAGGAAACGGCTCGTGTGAGGCAGGAAATAGCAGTGGCTCGTGAGGAGTAGGATGTGAGGGCATGCGAGATGGATAAGAGGGAGCAGGTTGAGCAGGCCCGCCATCTTACCGAGGTTCTCCAGAGCAGTCTTTCGTCTCTGTAGGTGGAAACACAGCAGTACACCGACAAGGCCTGCGACAGCGTGAAGACTGAACTGCTGGAAGAGGTGCAGACTCTGAAAGGCGAGGTGCAGAGCTTGAGGGAGGAGGTGGAGGCGGAGAAGCAACGACATGAGGTGGCAACGTCGTACGCGGAGGAAAAAGGCCCAGTTCTGGCGGGAAACGCCGGGGCGGCGGTCCAGCTGGGGCCTATCTGGGGCCCCTGGCAAGAACCCCTGGAGTCTAGTAGCGTCGTGGCGGAGCCTGTAGCTGCTGCAGGAGGTTGGGAGCCAACGGAGCCGCTCCCTTAGATCCAGCTGGTGCTGGAGTCGGACCCATTCACCCCGCCTGGTGGCCTCCCTTGCCCCCTCCCTCTCCTCCATGCCA
Organism: Eriocheir sinensis; assembly: GCF_024679095.1. Taxonomy (NCBI): domain Eukaryota; kingdom Metazoa; phylum Arthropoda; class Malacostraca; order Decapoda; family Varunidae; genus Eriocheir; species Eriocheir sinensis. Next base: position 2,370,461 of record NC_066521.1, on the reverse strand, counting down.
GCCGGCTTGCAGGCCACGTGGTCCGCTCTTTCCCTCATGCAGCCCCTCAGCTTCCCGTCGTTCGCAGAGGCAGTTGCGAGAGGTGGCAACGTTGTGCGCGGAGGAACAAGAAGCGTCACGTGTGGTGACGACGGGCGCCGGGGTGGCGGACTGACTGGGCTCCGCGTGGGGCCCCTGGCCCCTGAAGCCTGGTGGCATCGTGGCGGAGCCGGTGAAGGCTGCATGAGGCTGGGGAGCCGTCGGAGCCACTCCCTTGGGTCCAGCTGTTACTGGAGTCGAACCCATTAACCCCGCCTCGTGGCCTCCCTCTCCGCCAAGCTGGCCGGCTTTCGGCTGCGGCCCCTCAGTCTCCCGGCGCTCAGGGAGGCTTAAACCAGCGGAGTACGACGGGAACCCGGCATGGGAGGCCCAGTTCGGAATGCCAGCTGCTGCCCAGGGCTGGGTCGAGGCTGGGGAGGCGCTGCTGTTGGCTACACCGCTTGACGGTGGGCGCCGAGAGGACCTTGGGGCGGCCTGACATGCTGGCCGCCACTGGCTCGACGTCAGAAGCGGCGTACCTCAAGGATCAGTGCTTGGCCCCATGCTCTTCTTATTTTAGGTTAATGATATCGATAATGGGCTCACTTGCAAAGTATCAAAATTTGCTGATGACACAAAAATTGCTCGTAAAGTAACTGCGACACTCGACGAAGAAGCTTTACAATCAGATCTAGATCGACTTGCACGTTGGGTCAATCAATGGCAAATGAAATTTAACGTTGACAAATGTAAAGTGTTGCACATCGGAAAAAATAACAATCGCGTTCGGTACGTAATGAATGGCAAACAACTTTCTGCAGTAAGTAAAGAAAAGGATCATGGAATCACTATATCAAGCGATTTAAAGCCCGGTCAACATTGTTAAGAGGTAGTTAAAACGGCAAACAAATTGGTTGGCTTCATCGGACGAGTCTTTAATAATAAATCGGAAAAAAGTAATATTAAAAATATAATTCGTTGGTTCGACCCCGTCTAGAGTACTGTGTACAGTTTTGGGATCCCTACTACGGAAAAGACAGAAAACTTGGAACGGGTCCAACGAAGAGTAACAAAGATGATTCCTAGGTTGAGAAATTTATCATGTGAACAAAGGCTTAAAGAAGTAAATTTATTCAGTCTATCAAAACGAAGAATGCGAGGCGATCTAATAGAAGTGTTTAAAATGTTTAAAGGATTCAGTGATATTAATGCGGAAGATTACAATTGATCGATCAAATAGAACCAGAAGAAATCACAATTTGAAGATAAGTGGTAAAAGATTATCGTCGCACGAAGCTGAACACTTCTTCTTCTTCAATCGAGTTGTTAATGTTTGGAACTCTCTACCCTGTGATGTCGTAGATAGTACAACAGTTACGGCCTTCAAGACTAGATTAGACAAGTGTTTTGAATCCAACCAGCAACTAAGATATTACTCATTGTCGTAATAACGTTAAGTTCTTTCGAATACTGGTGTCCTTGTCCACTTTTATCGCCCGGTTAGTGGTAGCAGTAATGGTAGTTCTTTCCTCTTTCCTACATAATTTTCATGCGGTTTTTCCATGCTGCATGGTTGTTTTTCCTTTCCTGCCAGCTTTAGCTGGAGGGATGGGGGGGTGGGGAGGAGCCTTCGCCTTTGCTGTCCTTCATCTTCCACCTTTGATTAGATAGTTATTGTAGCTTGTCACAAACAGCCTCGTAAGGACCAGCAGGTCTGCTGTTGTTTGTTCTAGCTTTGTGTGTTTCTTTGTGACGCACCACAGAGGCTGTGTGGTGTAACGGGGCACTGCGTGCAGTCCAAGGGCCCAGTGGAGGTTCGTATCGGCGTGGGCAACACTGTGGAGCGCCGGCCCGTGGACGTCGCCGATCGAGACGAGCCGTGCCTGCCGGGCCTCGACTACCTGACGCAGGGCGAGGCCTGTGCCGACCTTGGACGGGAGCAGGAGAGGCTGCGCGGACAGGCTCCTTAGCTCTCGGAGGTTGGCTCTGCAGAGGTAGTCGCGGCGGAGCGACTCCACTTTGGCCCGTGGATGGAGGCCAGGGTCCTGTGTTGCCGGTCGGGCGCGATGCCCTGCAGCTGGCTGATGGTGTGGCAGCCGGACAGAGTCTCGAAGGAGCGGGGGAGGAGTCAGTCACGGTGCTGGTGGCTAACTCCTCCGACGAAGCTCGGAAAGTACCCGCTGGTGTCAAACTGGGAATCTGTGAGGAGGTGGAGGAACAAGAGGAGGCGTCGGGGAGCGCGGAGTCGGCCGCTGTGAGGCCGCTGCCCGACTTCCTGGAGGACTTGGCGCACCGGAGCGCCGCTCACCTGACGGAGGTGCAGACGGAGAAGGTGCGCCACACCCTGGCTAGGTGCGCGGACGTGTTCAGCGGGGGTGGTTTGGACCTGGGCCGCACGGGGTTGGTGAAGCACAACATCAATACGGGAAAGAGTGCGCCCACCAAGAGCCCGCCCCGACGAATCGCACCAGCCAGGCGGGAGGAAGTGCAGCGCAACGTCAACGAGCTGGCGGCACAGGGAGTGATGGAGCGGACAGACAGTCCGTGGCCCTCAGCGGTAGTCCGGGATAAGGAGAAGGACGACACGCCGCGCTTCTGTGTGGACTGCCGGGCGCTGAAGGACGTGACTGTCGAAAATTCTTACCCCCTGCCGAGGACCGGGGACACGCTCGACGCGCTGACGAGGGCCTTGGGGTTCGGGGCTTTCTTGATGACGACCAGCGGCCTAGGGGCGGCCGCCCCGCCCTGCCATGACCTCCGGGGCCGGATGGCGAAGGTGAAGATGAAGGCAACGTCGAGGAAGGCGAGCCCGGAGGGTCTCCATGGTTTGTGCAAGGGGCTGTGGCGAGAAGAGGCATGGGCGCAGTCGGTGCCCGGGAGAGCGAAGTGCGCGTTCCCTTGACCGGCTGAGCCCCGACGCCCTCCAGCCACGCTGAAAGGACTGTGGCCAGTCTGGCCACCGCTCGAGAGCCTGCCCCAGGCCCAGGGACGCGGCGCGGGCGGGAAACGTGGACGGGCTGGGGAAGGGAGCCGACTTCCAGCCGTCTCACGTCTCCGGGCTCCGCCTTGTGTAAGCTGCCACTGCCAGACCAGAGCGTTGCCAGTGGGAGGACTAGCGGATGTAGCCACGACGCGTGACAGTGGACACATCTCAATCCCATCTAAATATAGCCAATCATCATAATCGAATAATGTAGTGACAAATATCGATAGACATCTTACATACAGTTCCTGGCGCTAAACGGCAAACTGTTCCAATGTTGAAGTGATAGTCATCCCTTGATATGTTGAGTTAAGGACGATGTCACTACATGTCTACACCTTACATACACACAGTCGCTCTCGTTTATCCCCAAAAAGGTTCACGGTCCATCTTCCTGTCTCACACGGCCAGACTAGGTCCACTTATATATAATACTGAGTCTGGGTTATATCCTTATATATTGTACGTCTAGAAGATTTACTATTTACAATATCATCTCTTACTCTCTGCAATGACATGCTTAAGTCCATACATTAGTGTTTGCCATATCTCTAACAATCCGACTTGTCGGAGTATTGAAATTAATGACGATCTAACACTGTGCCAGGTCATCATCATATTGTGACCTCTCATACCACATATTGTAAAGCAAATTTATGTTGTTCGTGCCGAATTAAATCCTTGAACAGTGGATAACCTGACTCAGCGTAACACACATCATGTAAATTTCCTCCTCTAACAGTCTTTTTCAAGCACCAATTGTCCTTGATCATTCTTTTAGGTCAGCTCGACCAAGATTCACATGAAAAGTCATTGATGACATAGGTAGCTGCGTCACATACGTCTCTTTTACGCCAAAAGGAATGTCATTATTTTTACTAACAAAAGAAACCGTAGCCATTAGCGACATCTTAACTATTAGCACGCCGAGCTCTGACGGCAGATGTGGGTAGGAACCATCCGCATGACGAGTGAACCCAAATATCTATCGTGTCACAATGTTCCAGAGCACCACCAATTCACGGTCATACATATATCTAAAACTGCGTCTTAGATGGGTTTAAATTTCTTATTCTATGCAGTAGTCTTGTAACATAGATACTTTTCTGTTATGCGGGCACTCAATGAGGCAAAGTTATCGTCCATTAATACGGATCTTAACCATTATGAAAATCAATGTTCTTCACACCCTTCCTTGATGATTCTTGTGGATCACCGACCAGATATTAATGTAAGGAGTGGCTGGTTCCTGTCTCCCTTAAGTCTTATTAAAACAAACCGTACCTACCAAGGTCTGTCACACCTCTACCGCCTTGATCAATGCATAACATCGCTAGACCACCCTAACGGTCGTAAACACAGTCTCAGAATAACTTATGACCATATTCTATATACAGCCCAGGAAATGCAATAAGTATACAAATAGTTTTCAATTTCCCCTTTGCCTGTCCTTTTAACCAACCTTAACGCCACTGTGATATCCAACTCTATACTTTCTCCTGAGCACCAGCCTGCTCTAAATGGTCTAAACCACTGTCTCAGTCTCGAACACAGGACCATATCATTATGTAGCAATGCCATTAATTATACTTATTCCCTATGGTTCCTTGTCTTTTTCAACGCCTACAAAAATTGTTACTGAACTATCGACCATGCTAATGGGTACATATACAATATATTATTAAATATCACCTGACTAACTTAAAATGGCTGAGGATACACCATCAGGACCTGAAGCCTTATCCGATTTCAAATGTTTCGCATAATTGTTGCACTTCTATTAGGTTAACAGGTCATCTAACAGTGGTATGGGCATCACTGGAAAAGTCACCAGTCGGTAAACCTCACAGTATTGGGGAAGTTAAAGTTACTTTCAAAATAGTTCTTAAATTCATCATCAGAGGGACATACAACGACTTATTTTTCACCTTCTGTATTCCCCATTCCAAGATTGCTTGGCTCTCCACAGTTGTAAGTCATCTTTAACAATCCAGTCTTTCCCGTCTCTCTAGTGTATGGTATTTTCACCCTGTTCCAGGGCCTCACGCTTGCTGCTACGTGCACTGGTATAATATGTCAGTCACATATTTGGCATCACCGTGTCATTGTCTAACATATGTTTTGTTGTATATTAATGCAAAAATAACCTTTCATCAGCATCATTAATTCTTATATATGTTTGGCCACCGTTCTATAACTAGAATCATTATGAGGCACTATAGCTGATGAGCACAGTACACAAGGTTCTCTAGGTCCTACATCAGGCAAGATAATGTTACACTAGTGGTGCGTGATCTGAGTGGTAACGAAGCATTGCTTGTGAGATCACAGAAAACTCCTCCTCTGCTCACCATCGAGGGACTCATAACTACAAGTGTCCAACTCTGATACCCATTCGTACGCTTTCTTACTAAATATGTACAATTGCTCTGGAAACGGTTGACAGGAGTTTGCAAGTTAATGGCACCAATGCTTTCCTGATTTCCTTACATACACTTGACGAATATAAATGCATTTTCCATTTGGTAATTGTACATCATCGAGCAATACTGGGTATGAATAATTATCGTATCTGGCAACTCACTTTAAGACAGGAGTGAACGAACATGTGGCCAAACCTTGCGTTCATATCTCCAAGTACTTTGATTCGCCCTTACATTCACTTGTCTTTCGAAGATTCTTCTTGTGTGCGAAAACAGGTCACGAGAATAATATCGAGGAATCCGCTGGGGGAACGTAACAAAAATCAGAAATAAATACTTTGGTGCATACCGCATAATTGAATTACCCAAATCTCTGCTCCTCGATACTGCTTGTCTACACTTACAATGGATTCAGATAAATAGTTCTTAATTAATAGCACCGTGCCTCCTCGCTCCAAGTGAACCTCTGTAACTGGAACTCTTTACAATTATGAGATATAACCAGGAAACGCAACGGAGTAATGGTGTCATAACTTCATTTAGGCAACTAATTATATCATATTATTGCTGAAGTAGTACTCCATAGAACATGTTTTCTCACTTTTTCTTAACTCGTGATATTCCACGACAACATCTTAATAGTTCACATGCTGCCATGGTCTACTTGAAAAACTGCGGGTTCCATGCGTCAATCAAACTCCATCCCTGTAGAGTTTCCTCTCCGTGAGGTCAGGCGTATCACACACCCAGCGTTCTCCAGTCTCTCCTTTTCAGTCCTCTCCGCTGCGCAGCCCTCCTCCACTCTCCCCCGGATGCTGGGTGGACGTCTTTCTTGCTATGTAGATCTTGTTAAATTCTCCCGTCGCTTGTAAGTTTACTTGCCTTAGTAAGAGTCAGTCCTGCTTCGCCTCCCATGCTGTCAGAAGTGTAACCAATATAGCTCGTCGTCTGTTGGTGCTCCTCCTGAGATTCCCCAAACCTCCGAGTGTGAGCCTGGACAACTTCCCTGGCATCCACCTCAGACCAGATTTTGATGGTAATTTGTCTTGCTCCGTTGTTGCACCCTCAAAAGCCATCTTCATCCCCCAGCGCTCAGTTATTACCAGATTCTTTTTCTCTCGTTTCGGTCCATGGCCCAAAGTATCGTTGTTGCCACAGCAACTTCTTCACCCTGTGTTTTCTCTATCTATGTCATGGTTTGTCCAATCTTCATGTTGATACCTGCTGTCAGGTGCAGTAATAACTTTCTTCAACCTCTGTCACTTCGCCAACTAGGTTGCTCACCAGCTCCAGTAGTTGAGCTTACCCGTTCCCAGGCTCTGGTACTAGCAATATATATATATATATTTTTTTACAACAAAGGAAGGGAAAAGCTCAAGGGCACAAAAAAGCAGTAATAAAAAAAAGCCCGCTAATCGCTGCTCATGATATGAATCCCAGAAGAGGTGGCCAAAAGCAGGTCAAATTCAGGAGGAGGAGTGTCCTGATACCCTCCTCTTGAAAGAGTTCAGTCGTAGGCAGGGAGAAATACAGATCAGAGGAAGATTGTTCCAGAGTTTACCAGCGTGAGGGATTAAGAAAGAGTAGAGATGCTGGTTAACTCTTGCATAAGGGGTTTGGACAGTAGGGATGAGCATAGTGAAAAGTCGTGTGTGCAGCAGGGAGCAGCAGGAGGGGAGGCATGCAGTTTGCAAGTTCAGAAAGGAAACAGTCCAGCGTGGAAACAGCATTAGAAGATGAAGAAGAGCAACATCCGCGGCGGAATTTAAGAGTGAAGACTATCAGTAGGAGGAGAGAGCTGATGAGACGAAGCCTTAGCCTCCACTCTGTCCAGAAAAGAGTTGTGTGGAATTTGGAGCCCCTCACACGTGAGATGCCTTTCCATACGAGGGCGGACAAGGCCCCTGTGTTGGACCTTTTTAACTGCGCAGGGGAGAAAAGAACGCCCAGAACAATACAGAACGCCCAGCCTCAGGAAGCTGATTTAGCGAGAGGGAGATATGAAGTTTCCAGTTGAGATTTTGAGTTAAGGATAGACCGAGGATGTTTAGTGTTGAAAATTGTGGCTGGTATTGTCAGGGAAAATGAGGGATGGGTGTTTGGAAGATTTATTGTGTCAAGTTGATAGGTGGAGAAAATGAGTTTTTGAGGCATTGAAGGACACGAGGTTTCTTCTGCCACAATCGGAAATGACAGCAAGGTGTGAGGTTAAGCGTTCTGCAGCCTCCAGTCTGGAGTTGTGTACTTCCTGTTTTGATGGTCTTCTATTGAAAGAAGTTGATTAATGCAAAGTGGAGTCGTTGGCGTATGAGTGGACAGGACAGTTTGTTATGGAAAGAAGATCATTGATGAATAACAGAAAGAGAGTGGGTGATAGGACAGAGCCCTGTGGAACGCCAGTGTTGATAGGTTTAGGGGAATAGCAGTGATCGTCTACCACCGCAGAGATAGAACGGCCGGAAAGGAAACTGGAGATAAAGGAACAGAGAGAGGGATAGAATCCGAAAGAGGGCAGTTTAGAAAGTAAAGACTGGTGCCAGACTCTATCGAAGGCTTTCGATATGTCTAGCGCAATAGAGAAAGTTTCACCGAAACTGCTAAGAGAGGATGACCAAGAGTCAGTTAAGACAGCAAGAAGATCGCCAGTAGAACGCCCCTTGCGGAATCCATACAGGCGATCAGATAGAAGATTAGAAGTGAAAAGGTGCTTTTGAATCTTCCGGTTAAGGATTGATTTAAAAGCTTTAGATAGACATGAAAGTAAAGCTATTGGGCAGTAGTGTGAGGGATTGGAGCGGTCACCCTTCTTAGGCACAGGTTGTACAAAGGCATACTTCCAGCAGGAAGGAAAAGTAGATGTTGATAGGCAGAGACGAAAGAGTTTGACCAGGCAGGGTGTCAGCACAGAAGCACAGTTTTTAAGGACAATAGGAGGCACTCCATCAGGTCCATAAGCCCTCTGAGAGTTGAGGCTAGAGAAGGCATAGAAAACATCATTAGGAAGAATCTTAATAACAGGCATAAAGGAGTCAGAGGGGGGATGAGTAGGAGGAATATGCCCAGAATCGTCCAAGGTGGAGTTCTTACAGTAAATTTGAGCGAAGAGTTCAGCCTAAGAGACAGATGAGACGGCAGTGCTGCCGTCAGGGTTAAGGAGAGGAGGGAAAGAGGAAGAAGTGAAATTGGAGGAGATATTTTTGGCTAGATGCCAGAAGTCACGGGAAGAATTAGAAGAAGCAAGTTGTTAACATTTTATATTTATAAAAGAAGTTTTAGTAAGTCGGAGAATAGATTTGGCACGATTCCGGGCTGAAATGTATAGATCAAAGTTAGTGGGAGTTCTAAGGCTCTGGAACCTTTTATAAGCTGCCTCTCTATTTTTAATAGCACGACAACAAGCATTATTAAACCAAGGCTTTTTAGCATGAGGAGTAGAGAAAGTACGTGAAATGTATGCCTCCATTCCAGAGACAATCACCTCTGTGATGCGCAGAGCACACACAGAGGGGTCTCTCTCCTGGAAGCAGTAATCATTCTACGGGAAATCGGAAAAGTACATCCTCAGGTCGTCCCACCGAGCTGAAGCAAAATGCCAGAAGCATCGCCTCCTCGGTGGGTCCAGAGGATGTATAGGAGCGATAGGACAGAATACAGAAATAAGGTTATGATCAGAGGAGCCTAACGGAGAGAACAGTTTGACAGAGTAAGCAGAAGGATTAGAGATAAGGAAGAGGTCTAGAATGTTGGGCCTGTTTCCAAGACGGTCGGGAATACGAGTAGAGTGCTGAAACAGGATGAGCTTGAGTAGAAAGTCGTGTGTGGCGGGGCCGCATGAGAGGGGAAGGCATGCAGTTAGCAAGTTCAGAAGAGCAGTCAGCGTGAAAATATCGATAGAAGATAGAGAGGGAAGCAACATGGCGGCGGAATTTGAGAGGTAGAAGACTATCAGTATATATATATATATATATATATATATATATATATATATATATATATATATATATAGATAGATAGATAGATAGATAGATAGATAGATAGATAGATAGATATAGATATAGATAGATAGATAGATAGATAGATAATATATATATATATATATATATATATATATATATATATATATATATATATATATATATATATATATATATATATATGCCTAACCTCCAGTGCCATCTGTGAGAGAGGAATTTGCAGTCCATGGCGGATCATCAGATCCCAGGCAGGAGAGGGTCAGGGTTACATTTCCGGGAGGTGTAGCCTGCAGCAAGAAGGGAGAATTTAGTTTCATGTCTTTAGAAGCATATACTCATGTTGAGAGAGAGAGAGAGAGAGAGAGAGAGAGAGAGAGAGAGAGAGAGAGAGAAAGTTGACTTATTATATACGATCTCTTGATTATTGGAATAGGTTTCACATTAAGGAGTTTATATATATATATATATATATATATATATATATATATATATATATATATATATATATATATATATATATATATATATATATATATATATATTTTTTTTTTTTACGTCGCGACCTATTGCACCGTTAGGCTTTTTCACCGGCGGGGCCTGATGGTCGGCCCAGCCCGACGTGGCGCAGGTAAGTGTTTATAGTGGCGTCATCTTGTTTTGGCTCATACTGCCGCTCGGAGCTCATCAATGAGCCTCTCTTTAGAGAGAGAATCTAGAGACCGGGTTTATAGGTGGTCTTCAGGAAAGTATGTGAGTAGTCTTAGGCCACTCGGCGATGACTCAAAAATCCTAGCTGTGGCGGCCAGGATATCCCGGACTTGGCGCCGGCACGCTAACCACTCTGCTACCGCCTTTTCTATACTCCATATATATATATATATATATATATATATATATATATATATATATATATATATATATATATATATATATATATATATATATATAAATAATGATTCATAACCATTCTTAAAGCTTTGGTGATCAACCAAGTTCAATCAACTGTTTTCCTTCTCTCAAATCCTGATTATAACCAAGGGCCTTGACTGCCTCTGTATGCAGCAAGCATTTCGTGCCTGGGAGGTTCCACTCACAGAACTTCTAATCAAGTATAGTTAAAGGCCACTCGTCTTATCAATTAACATCATGCCTTCACCCTTCTTATGTCCCATCTCCACAATATTTTATATTATTTTAACCCTTTGGTATCTAACCTACAATGCAAGAGATGATCATTCTCTGTATATGGTTATGACAGTGCCTACTTAAAAACAGTTAATTTGATTAGCATAAAATATGTCTACTGGCGGACAGACTTTCTTTGGTTGTTGGTTGATATCAGTATGTCCCTCGTTTCTAGTAATTCTAGTAAATTCTTACTCACCCACGGCATGACACTAACGACCTCCCACTCGTCTTCTAATATCGTCGGAATGACGCTGACACCCACAATTAGGTCAGTATAGTTGAGCAGGTTCCAAGCCCTCACTGAGGCACTGAAGTGCCCTGTCCTGGGAGGAGTATATTCCATGTAGTACGTCTCGCCGCCATCCGGAACGACTGTTGGTAATAAAGTGACAACTTAACTATTTTGTAGACACATGAAAACGCCATTTTTACGACATATTTTTCAGATTTTTAGAAAGTCTCGCCTGACCCATTCCCTCGCCTGATCCAGGTCTTTCCCTCGCATGGCCCAGCTGGAGCAAGCCTTGCGTGACCTCCCTCTCCCTCAGTGACTGCGTCATTTTCGACCCTTACCCATCATGCCGCCAGCCGCTAGATATCTGTACATCTCTTGCAAGTGAGAGTACACGAAATAAATATTACTTCGTGACGGAGAACGGCGAGTACACATTATGGATGTTTTGTGAGACGGAAGAGAAGTAAGTATTAAATTGAATCAGGTGTAAGAAACATCGTGTAGTAGGCTGCATGGATTTAGTTGACGGAGTGTTGGGATGAGACGGGTGTATGGAGAGGGAAAAGGAAACCAGAGTGTTGGAGATGGTAGTCATGTTAGAAGACAGGATGGCTCCGGTAGAGTTAGGATTAGCGGACATGTTAGGAAGGTGGTAAAAACAAGGACTGAAATAGTACAATGGTGTTGTCACAAGGAACAAGTTCAGTGGGTACAGGGTTAGATGCGTCTACTATAGTCGGTTTACCCAAGTCTGAAGTGTGCATTATCGCGCAACGGCAACCTGCAGCCATACGGCGTGTCCGATTTCGTGGATACTGTATGCTAGCCTACGCACAGTAAACAATCGTCAGTGTCAATAATATGCAGGCAGCAATAACAAATACCGTCAATTATAATCGATAAAAATTAGTAAAAAAATATTAGTAATGTCGCAAATAGCTGTTTTGTTAATTTACAAGATCGCTGATTATGATTATTAAACAGCCTTGAAGCTGTCCACCACCGATACAAATTAGCAGGCTTTATATTAACAAAACAGCTATTTACTACATTACTAATACATTTTAACTCATAATCGAATATAATTGACGGCATTTGTTATTGCTGCCTGCACATTATTAACACTGACGACTGTTTACTATGCGTAGGCTAGCATACAGTATCCACGAAATCGGACACGCCGTGTGGCTGTAGGTTGCCGTTGCGCGATAATGCACACCTCAGACTCGGGTGAACCGACTGTCACTTTCCTTGGCGATGGCTTAGTTAGGAAGTAGAAAGAGGAACTCCGTGGAAAAAGGCGTAATAGGGAAGTTTTGGTTATCCAGGACGAAAGACGGAGGATATAACTGACGATCTGGCTGCAAATTCCTCAGAGAAAAAGGTATGTGTATACCTGTTTGGTACTAATAACGTCAAAGAATGCAGGTGAGAGGAGATATAAAAAAAAACAAGTATAAGGCGTTTGCAGCCAAGCTGAGACAGTAGGCGGCGTTCTGCAGTATGCGGCCTTCTACCACGACACGACACCGAGTCCCGTGCTCTCAATAGAATGCCGGGGATCAATTCATTGAGTGAAGGAAATGTGTAGGCGAGGGGAAGTAATGTTCGTGGATGTTTGGAATTTTATTTAGTCGTGTCAGGAGCCTCTTTAGCAAAGATGGCCTTCCCTTGAGTCGTGTAGGAAAGGAAGATTAGGCAGTGTTGCATAAGGAAGTACATGAAGAATTAAAAAAAGAACTCAGGTGATAGATAGAGATTGCGGTGGAAGGGAAGACCAGGCCTCACTTCTCCTATAAAGGATAGTTAGGCTACCAGAAGCTCACCGAGGGGGAAAATAACAGGAAGTGGCCATCTGTGTTCCTGAGAGCTTTATCCCCTCCCCCAAGGATAGTGAGGTCATCGGGAGTCGGCGGCGTAAACATACAGCACGTAGTGGTCACATGTGCCCTCCGACCTTTTCCATAATCCCTCCTAAGATAATCAGGTCGCCGGAATCGACCAAGAAGGCAGACACTTGGGAGCAGCCACCTGTACTCTCCACAGGGCAGGTCACTAGAGGAACAGCGCGTGGGTAAGCAGCAAAGGGTGGGCCTTAGAAACCTTCCGAGGGAAACCGAGGCAGCAGATGAACAGGAAAAAGGAGTGTCCAGTAATATATGCGGGTCTGAGCAGGAGGTTAGAAGGGTGGACGGGTCGACATCCACTAGTGGAGGGCAGAACATTGTGATCAGCATAGCCCTCACCAGCGTAGGAAGTCACCTGAATGTAGTCACCTGTGCTCGCCAGCTCCGGTCAGCCCTTACCCAGGGAATAAATTCAGTATTTTATATGCCAACGCCCGTAGCGTCATCCAGATGCATCATCACTTACTAATGCTGCATTCGACTAAAGAAGGTCCTGACATTGTAATGCTTACCGAGTCCTGGCTTCCATCCCCTCACGAAGTGGAGGAGGTTGCAGTTATGGTTATAGTATGTTTGCAAAATGCCTCGCATAAAAACGGAGGGGACGTTTTAATATAAGCGAGAAACAAATTAAAATCTCAGATAAAATAAAATTTGCTAACTGCATTGCTTTCCCTCTCCCGCGACCCCGCTGCGCACGACTTTCTGCTCTTGCTCAGCCCTATACTGTCCAAACTATTTATGCAAGAGCTGACCAGTATTTTCATTCTCTTACTCCTTTCGCTGGTAAACTCTGGAACAGCCTCTTTTCGTGAACTCTTTCAGTAGGAGAGTATCAAGACATCTCTCCACGGGAAAGTGGCTTCTGTGTTTCCCTCTCGTTCTATTTTCTTTTGTTGGAACAGCATCTAGCGGTCATTTTGTAGTTGTTATTAATTGCCGTTGAGCTGCCTCCCTTGCAGTAAAAAAATAATGAAAAAAGATATAATTATTAATACGTAAAGGTGCGATTAAAAACAAAACAAAAATATATCGTGGAGTTTATCGACCTCCTAGACCTAAACCATATGAAGAAAACGACTTCAAAGTTTAAAATGAAACAAAGCATATACTCACTAACAAAAATACAGTAATTTGTGGAATTTTAACAACACTTAAGTTGCTTGGCCAACTCTCAGGTGACCGTGAAGGGAAGAGTTAATTGACTTTCCAGATGAAACGTTCCTCTTCCCAGCAGTAAAGACGAAAGTGACCTCATGTATACATGAAAAGTGGGCGAATCATTAGCCAACACTAACCGCGGGGGCATCGATTCACTTACTCGCCGCCTCCACAAGTACTCGAGTAAGCCCCCATGCAGCTCTTTCCTTATTTATTTTTCGTTTTATAGCAAGCAATGAAGCTCTAGGAAAAACTTACCATCCACGTAGTTCCAGATCTGCGTATCGTCTCCATCCTGCACCACAAGCTCAAGGGAAACTGGTGCCCCCTGAAATGAAGTGGCAGGAGATATAAAATATTTAATCCATTGATAGTTTAGACAAATTAGGCGGGTGATGAGGACTGCTTCATATAATGTGTTCCACGCAGTGAAATGTCGATAAAGATATCCATTTCTGGTTACTAATTATCCCAGCTTATAATTAGGGAAAAGTTAGTTGGGTTAAAATTCTGTATGTACTCATATGACGATTACTGTATTGGCAGTCGTTTTAATTTATCGTCCTAGAAAAGCAAACAAAAGAAAAAAGTTCTATGACATTCACATTGAGAAGTCACTCACAGTGAGCAGAGAAACAGCCACCATGGTAGAAGACATTGAACCAATGCTTTCTATAAAGCCTTCAGGAGCCGTGATCGGGGTCTGACACCTGATGGTATGTGACGAAGTGACCGTTGCATCCCCAGGAACTACACCACCAGGAATCTGTGGAAAGAAAGGCACTAAGCAGTGATGAGGGAACACACCCGAATAACACTGTAGTCAGGTGGAAACGTAAGGAATGAGTACGAAACGTTGTTTTCAGCGTATGAGTTACAGATCTGTTAATACATTATTGTGGTACATATTTATTTCCCGCTCCTGTATGTTACCTAATGATCGGAAAAATATAACGACCATCTTGTGGCATCAAATATAATATTCAAGAGAGAGCAGCAAAATCCATATAAATCTTGAAAAAAATATTTATCATGATCATTTTTTGTATGTATCAGGAAAGAACAGAACCAGATTTTTCCATAGTGTATGATAAACGATCATTATGCTTACTGTAAACGTCCATTTGAATGAGTAGGTTTACTTATCAAACACATGGTCTGTGAAATCATTAAATCTACATATAAATTATGTTTAGTAACAACATCGTAACATACTTTGTATGTTGTATGTTTACTCCTTATCACCCTAAAATGAGTACTATCTTGTCTTTTTTATTATTATTAACCAAGAACCAGGAACCGGTAACCCTCAGCCTTTTGGACTTTGCAAAGTTCGGAAGGACTGAACTGTTTTCTGGGGACCAACACATAACTCGTGGCAAACTCTTTGTGCTAGCAGTTGCGTTCTAGTTACCTAAGAGAATGAATGCGTCGTGTGGTGAGCACGGGTCGACTATAGTCGAGCTTGGCATAGAACATCTCTTCCTCGTCAAGTTCGTACATCTCGGTAGTGGCGTACTCTGCAACAAGCGATGTGAAGCCAACGGTGTGCTTCAACCCCACCAGAATCATACGGAGTAACCCCAACAACAGAGGACTGCAATCAGGTAGAAATGGCTGGAGCTGTTCTATTCAGAAGGGCACCATCGCACAGGCCTGATCAACAGTAGGTATGACCCCCCACCCCTACTGGTCTCTCCAATGTCAGGTTTCCTCGTCTTAAAGAACCTCACTATGTCCACTTTCAGCTTCATGAGCACATAGGCACATAGGCTAGTCGCTGATCTTACGAGATACTCAGGATGTTCCAGGAACCCACACGGAAAGCACGCACGGAGAACCTGGTTCAAAGAGCTTGTGTCTCCTTTGCACCAGCCTGGCGGACCCCGTCAAAGGAGGTAGGTAGAATTGGTGGGGCAGGGGTGCACCCCCTCTTCTCAAACCTGCCAAAGTACTGGACGCTTAATAAATATTAATAAATTCACTCTCCCACGCTCCCACCCACCACAGAGCCCAACCAGAGGAGGTCTACCACCCGACACAATGGTGGCCGCTTCGCTTGCAGTCACACAGGCTCGCCGATTGACCTCTCCGAGCCCGTCTTGGCCGAAAAAGTATGCTACTAGCCGCTGGACACGACAACGACATTCCTCAACCTCCAGGACCTACGTTTCCCAGCCTTACAGGGACACCACACACGGCGAACATGTGGGAGGACTAAGGTTATGGGCGTACCGACCCGCCCCCTCTGGGTATCAATCAATCAATCAATGTGGGCATACGCCGGGGAGCGCGTCGCCTCACCCACCTTACGACGCCAAGCCAGAGGGTCCCTCTGGGCGCGTCTCCACGCGGGCCCCCTTCCCATCCCGAGTACCTCCCGGCAGGATAATCTACTTGCTCAAGCCATGAACTCCGTGGGCGTCCCCTAGGCCTTCTACACTCAGGATTGTCTCTTATAGAGACAACCCGATGAGCAGGATCAGCTTCTGGGTAACGTGCCACGTGGCCGTGTAGCCGGAGTTGGCGTTGACGGACTATGCAGGTAATATATGTCCGATTATCACCATCCAAGTCGGTTGCCATGCACTTTTGCCGCCTGAGAGGCACCATCCAGACCCTGATCTCATCATGTGCGGATCACGTCTACCTTTTGCGGAAGAACACAAGTTCTTGTGACTCGTCTTCGACAAGCGCCTTACATGGCTTCCACACCTAAAAGCCTTAAAAACAAAGTGTGTGAGATCGCTCGACCTCTTTCGTGTTCTGTAATGCACGTCTTGGGGCGCTGACCGCACAATACTCCTACGCCTTTATCAGGCACATCGTGTGGAGACTGTCCTATGGCTGGGAAGTATACATATCGGCAGCAACCGCCCGCCTCCGCACACTTGATGAAGTCCATCACGTTGCAGTTCGACTGTCAACAGGTGCCTTTAGATCATCCCCCATATCAAGTCTTTTAGTTGAGTGCCACCAATGGACTTGCTTAAAGACGGACTTTTATTTAAAAACTGGTACAGACTACAACGCCAATTTAACTACAATATATAGAAATAAACCTCTCCTACCTCGCCCCTTTGGGTTCCATGTCCGGAATGTCATTGGAGATCTCTCACTACCATACTTGACAATAGCAGTTTATCAGATACCCTCCATCACACCGTGGGAGTTCCCAAATATACATTTCTGCAGGTACTTCAACTTCAACAAAGCAAGCATCTCAGCGGGAACTGCTCGACAGCTGTTCCTGTCCCACACAGCGAGTCACGCCACATCTGTACCAGTATACACTGACGGCTCCAAATCCGATGCTGGCGTTGGATTTGGAGCTGTCTTTCCAGACTTTCCCCGTTCCGGAACTTTGCCTGCTATCGCTTCAATTTTTACAGGAGAACTATCTGCCATTCTTTTTAGCAATTCGCACCCTCTTCACTTTACCTGTCGATACTTTTACTGTCTGCTCTGACTCTCAGGCAGCCCTGTCCGCAATGTAAGATTTTAGGAGCACTCATCCTATCATTTTAGCTATTTTTAGCTGGCTAGTTCTAGCAAAAAGGTGTGGGCATCAGGTGACCTTCTGTTGAGTACCTGCTCACGTCTCTTTGCCTAGTAATGAGGGGGCCGATGAGGTGGCGCGGACCGCTGCATCTCGCCCTCCCTTACAGTGCGATCAACCATTTAGGGACTTGCATCCCACCTTGCGGTCTGCACTTCAGAGTGTGTGGCAGCGCAAGTGGGCGGCCGTGATTGCTACGACAAAGATGGGGAAAGTCACAACCAGGGTTGTGCGTCCCTGGTCGTATTTCCATATAAGAAGTAAGAGGGAGACTGTCCTGGCCGCCTTAGGGTAGGTCACACTAGATACACACATGGCTTCCTCATGTCCCGGGGTGTTCAGCCGTACTCTGATGACTGTTTGGTCCCCCTGATTGTTCGGCACTTGCTGGTCGAGTGCCCCCGTCTGGGGTACCTGCGAGAGCGGTACCTCCCCCGGTGTCGGGACGGAGATGAAAGTTTCTCTCTCTCTCTAGTGCCGGGGGAGAAGGCACTCCTCCCGGGACATGACGTTTATGGCTTCCTACAGGAGGCTGGCGTCCTTAACCTCCAGTAGATTTTAATGACCTTTTATTATTATTATTTTTTTATCATGTTTATTTTTTTACGGGTTTTATATAGTTTTATAATGTAATTTTTTTTTGTATTAGATTCGGCGCCATATGACCCCGCAGTTGCGGCGCCAAACACAGAACGCCCCAATAATCATCATCATCCCATCCCGAGTACCTCCCGGCAGGATCTATCGACTTACTCATCCCATGAACTCCGTGGGCAGCCCCTTACGCTTCTCTACTCAGGATTGTATCCTATAGAGCAAGATCTATAGTAACAGGTCTCCTCACTTCCGACGTGAGTGCTGGCGCACTCACGTTACCAGGCTGTTCGAGCGTAGGTTTAGCGGGGCCGATGGGGTCAGTGACCGTCAGTCGCTCTTCCAACCTCCGTGCAGTAACAGCTAGCTGGCAGTCGCTCTCAGTTTCTCTCTCTCTCTCTCTCACACACACACACACACACACACACACACACACATGTAAGCTAGTAATAAGAATGGAGTAGAGGGTATCTACTCATAGCCATTGACAAGGCACATTATAAGAACTACATATAGAAAAAAAATATGAAGTAGGGAGATATACAAAATATAATAGCTGTTATGCGTACATTTGAGTTTGTGAGTAAACACACACCACACACACAATACTACTACTAATAATAATGACAGCATCAACATCTGGGGGCAAATATGGGGTATTCTTGAGAGAGAGAGAGAGAGAGAGAGAGAGAGAGAGAGAGAGAGAGAGAGAGAGAGAGAGAGAGAGAGAGAGAAAACGGCAGCGCAATGAGAGAACGGGGAATATATAATAGTTTCCCGTCTTCCTCACTGTCTCACAGCCAGCTGACGTCACAGGCTGCGCAGTGGAGGTAAAGTGAGGAGACCTGCCCTCACTCCGAGAGGTCAAACCGCACGCGCTCCCACTTCCGTGACCTCTCTCGCTTGCGATTCCACCCTCGTGTGCTGTACTGAACTGTACTGTAGATCTTGCTGTGCTGTGTGCCGTGTGCTATTTCGCGTCGTGCTGCGTACTGCTTATTGTCAACCGAGTTAGCTGCCTGCAGAGGTGTGCTGTTTGCTGTGCGACCACGTGCTTCGCTGGACAGGATTAAGTGTTGCCCTTATTTTTACTACCTCTCTCTGCCTGTATCTACCCTCTCGCCGTAGCGCCCTGTAAAACATATATACACATATACACAAAACACAGTGTTACACTCTTTCCGCCACATTCTTTATATATTTCCAGATTCCACTCCGACGCCACTCCCTACGCAGGTGTTCAGACTTACCTGACCTGACTTGACCAGATTATTCCCCAGAGACACAGTAATCCTCTAAATTTTTCATCACCTGCGTCTCTCCCTCTCGTCCCTCGCGTTTCGCTCCTCCTTTTCTCTCGCCTCCCCTCTCCATTGCCCCCCCCCCCTCTCTCTCTCTCTCATTACTACCCCCCACTTGCCCCTCTCTGTCTCTCCTTCCTCACTCCCTATCTCGTTCCCACCCTCTCTCTCTCCCCCCCTTTCCTTCGCCCTCTTCCTCCCTCCATCCCTATCTCCCTCCTACGCCTTCCCATCTCTCTCTCTCTCTCTCTCTCTCTCTCTCTCTCTCTCACTTATTCTCGCTTATTCACGCACGCGTCCCTCTGCCCTACGAAAAAGAAAAAGCAAAGCAAATATATAGATAAACAGTACTCACTTGCTTTCTCCTCCTTACCAAGATGGCGCTAAAGAAATGTTCGACTTGCACAGGAAACTTCTCTGGTCATTTCTTCTCAGGACGATCGACCGTCTGCAAGATCTGCCTGTTGACACAGCAGATGGAAACGAGACTCCTTCAACAGGACGAAAGGCTGACGGCTGGCGAGAAGAAGATCACCGAACTAACAAGTACTGTTGATACCTTGCAGGAGTTTATCCAGGCCAACATCGTCGCCCCTCCTGCAACGGACGCCTCATCACCCTCCTCACCTGCACTCGATGCCCGGCCACCTTCCGAAGAAGGCACGTCACAGGGAACCGGTAGAGCTGACGCTGAATGCTTCACCCCCGTGAGAGGAGGAGCCAGACCCGCCCCTAGAGCCATTTATCCTACTCATTGCTACAACAGATTTGCCATACTGGAGGAGGAGGACGAGGAACAGAGCACCTTCTTGGTCGGTGACTCTATGATTCGCCATCAGGTGGTTGAATTCTGTGGCAGAGTCCCCCGTCGTAGGCGTAACTACTGTTATCCTGGAGCTGGTGTTGACGACATCACAGCTGCCCTGGACGAGGTCTCCGCTGTGGCCTCTAATGACTCACTCTTTGTTCTCCACACAGGTACAAACGACGTCACCACGACCCGGTCTGAGGAACTGCTGGACAAGTACCGTAGGCTCATCCAGCAGTATAAGACAAAATCCCTAATATTATGATTTCAGGAATTCTACCACGGACATGGGATGAGGGCGACTTCTACAGTAAGGCCTTCAGCCTCAACAACCGCCTGCAGACTCTCTGCGGAGAGCTTGACGTCGAATTCTTTAACGCCTGGAACGATTTCTACGGCCAGAGTAGACTTTTCCAAAGGGACGGCATATACCTGTCCCCCATCGGGGCAGCCAGATTTGGAAGGCTCCTCAACAACGCCGTACGTAACGCCCGAACAACAAAAAACGACTCTCAGCCACGTCCTTCCATCCCGCCCGTGTAAATAGACACCATACACCGCAACAGACTCGTAACATTGAACCCTCCAGTACCTCTATTACCAAGCTTCAAGATAACCTAAGAGTCCTTAGTTTCAATGCGCGTAGCCTAAGAAACAAGTTTGATGAACTGCGATGTCTTGCTTTGACAGAAAACTTTGACGTAATTGCTATAACCGAAACATTTATTGACACCACTAATATTGATTTAAGTTCCGAATACAACATAGATGGCTACAGATTCTTCAACAATGATCGTGTAAACCGTAGAGGGGGTGGTGTCGCCCTTTTTGTCAAAAGCTACTTGCAACCTACTGACAAAACACCAAGAAACAGTAACGTTGAACATTTGTGCGTGCGAGTAAACATTGCAAAAGTCAATTTAAATATATCTGTCACTTACAGGCCTCCGGGGCAATCACTTGATGGCGATCTTGAAATGTACAGCGTCTTAAGGCAGTCACTTAATAACAGCGACTCACTGATACTAGGAGACTTTAACCTCCCCCATATCGACTGGGCGACACTGTCGGGTACAGAAGGTGAGTCCCATAGAATGATCGAATTTCTAGAGGAAAATTATCTAAGCCAAATGGTTTCTGAACCAACTCGACAAAATAACATGCTTGACCTTGTTATAGCGACCCAAGATAACCTAGTCAGTAATGTCACGGTAGGAGAACACCTCGGTTCCTGCGATCATAAACTAGTGCGCGTTGACATTAGAGCTCA
This sequence comes from Eriocheir sinensis, assembly GCF_024679095.1. Lineage (NCBI taxonomy): Eukaryota > Metazoa > Arthropoda > Malacostraca > Decapoda > Varunidae > Eriocheir > Eriocheir sinensis. Next base: position 2,349,040 of record NC_066521.1, on the reverse strand, counting down.
AACATCGGTGACTGAAAATAAAGTTAAGGTGCCCAATTTCAAAAGAGCCAACTTCGTAGAAATCCGACGAAAACTAATAGATATGCAACTATCAGATGACGGCAATGCAGAGGACGCCTGGCTAAACTTTAAAAATCACTTACTCACTCAGCAGGACACATTTGTACCCTTGTGCGAGAAGCGAATTAACACTAATAAAAGTCCACCGTGGTTTAATAGCGAAATTAAACACTCGGTCAAGGAGAGAAAATTGTCTTACAGGTTAAAGAAAGACCAAAGCACGCCCGAAAACATTAGACTTTACAATGATGCAAGGCGACGAGTAAAAAGATTAGTGCATCAGGCAAAGCGTAGATATGAAGAAAATATTGCAGCCAACTGTAAAAATAATCCGAAATCCTTCTTCAGTTACATAAACAACAGAAAGGCGATCAGAAGTGGAACTGGACCTTTAACAAACAGGGACGGTGCACTAGTGACTGACAGCCAACACGTTGCAAACCTATTAAATAATTACTTTTCCTCGGTGTTTAATAATAACAGTCCTCCCACCACCACCACCAACACCAGTACTAATGTAAATCCCGAGCATGCATTGTCTAACTTTGAAATAAAACCCGATGAAGTCCTTAAAGCCCTCAAATCACTTAAAACAAATAAAAGTCCTGGACCTGATAAAGTATATCCAACTCTGCTGAAAGAAACAAAGAGCGAAATACTCTCCTCCCTCACAACCGTATTCAATATGTCCTTGCGACAAGGCATTGTCCCTTCAGATTGGAAAAAGGCTAACGTGACACCGATTTTTAAGAAAGGAGACAAAAAAGTACCAGGTAATTACAGGCCCATTAGTCTAACTTCGGTTGTAGGTAAGCTACTTGAGGGCATAATTAGAGACAAAATTGTGAGTTACCTTGAAAGCCACTCATTAATTGGGGACTCACAACATGGCTTCCGAAACAAAAGATCCTGCCTATCAAATCTATTAACCTTTTATAACGACCTCTTCACTGTTTATGACGTAACCAAATCACTGGACGTAGTCTATCTTGATTTCCAGAAAGCGTTTGATAAAGTCCCGCATCATAAATTACTTTACAAATTAAAGCAAATAGGTATTGACGGTCAGGTAAACCAATGGATCGCGAATTGGTTGAGCAACAGACAACAAAGAGTAGTGATTGACGGATTTAACTCAGAGTGGGCGCCGGTCACTAGTGGCGTCCCTCAGGGCTCGGTTCTTGGCCCAGTGCTCTTCATTATTTACATCAACGCCGTGGATGTTGGACTCAATAACCGCATTAGTAAATTTGCAGACGACACAAAGATTGGTAACTCGGTTCTCACTGACGAAGACAGGCAAAGCCTCCAAGAGGATTTGCACAAAATTTCAGCTTGGTCGGATAGATGGGAGATGCCCTTTAACGTAGACAAGTGCCAGGTCCTTCAAGTTGGAACGAGGAATAAGAAGTTTGATTACGAAATGCGCGGCGTTAAACTCAAAAGCATTCAATGCGTCAAGGACTTGGGGGTCAAAATCGCGTCAAACCTCAAATTCTCACAGCAATGCATCGATGCAGCAAATAAAGCGAACAGAATGTTGGGCTTCATTAAAAGAAACTTTTTATTTAAGAATAAAGATGTAATACTCCCGCTCTACAACAGTTTAGTCAGACCCCACTTGGAATATGCGGTACAGTTTTGGTCTCCCCACCATGCAAAGGATATTGCTAAATTAGAAGGTGTTCAGCGTCGGGCCACGAAAATTATCCCTTCCTTGCGCAACAAATCCTACGAAGAAAGGCTTTCTACCCTTAACATGTTCTCTCTTGAGAAACGTCGCCTCCGAGGAAAACTGATCGAATGTTTTAAAATACTTAATGGTTTCACGAATGTAGACAGATCAACATTGTTTATGATCGATGACACTTTGCGCACGAGGAACAATGGCGTAAAACTCAGATGTAGACAAGTAAATTCAGACTGCACCAAATTTTTCTTCACCAACGTTGTAGTGCGAGAATGGAATAAGCTCCCATCATCAGTGGTCCAGTGTAACACGATTGACTCCTTCAAAAATAAGCTCGACCGTCACTTCCTTCAACTTAATATCAACTAGAGTAGAAATGCAACGTTTTGGAGTCTTCTGATTAATGTAAAATCACTTAGGTTTAAGGACAGACCACCAAGTCTGGACCATGGGGTCTGTGTGGTCTGATTTTCTATGTAAATCTATGTAAATATAGATCTTGCTATAGAGACAACCCGATGAGCAGGATCGGCTTCTGGGTAACGTGCCACGTGCCCGAATAGCCAGAGTTGGCGTTGACGGACTATGCAGGTTAGATATGTCGAATCAGCTCGAGGAGTAGTCGCCGGTTTGACACAAAGTCATTCCAGCGATATCAAGGGAACACAAAGGAATAACAAAACAACAGCAGACCTGATGGTCCTTACGAGGCTGTTTCATGTTTGTGACAAGCTGCACTAACCATCTAATCAAAGGTGGAAGATGAAGGACAGCAAAGGCAAAGCCTCCTCCCCCCACCCCACCCTAATCCCTCCAGCCAAAGCTGGCATGAAAGGAAAAAGACCCATGCAGCAAGGAAAAACTGCATGGAAATTATGTAGGAAAGAGGAAAACTACCATTACTGCTACCACTAACCAGGCGATAAAAAACGGACAAGGACACCAGTATTCGAAAGAACTTAACGTTATTACGACAATGAGTAATATCTTAGTTGCTGGTTGGATTCAAAATACTTGTCTAATCTATTCTTGACGGCCGCAACTGTTGTACTAATACTATCAACGACATCACAGAGTAGAGAATTCCAAACAGTAACGACTCGATTGAAGAAGAAGAGTTTGGCTTCGTGCAATGAAAATCTTTTACCACTTATCTTGAAATTGTTATTTCCTCTTGTTCTATTTGATCGATCAATTGTAAGGTAATCTTTCGGATTAAATCACTGAATCCTTTAAACATTTAAACATTTCTATTAGATCGCCTCGCATTCTTCGTTTTGATAGGCTGAATAAATTTACTTCTTTAAGCCTTTGTTCATAAGATAAATTTCTCAACCTAGGGATCATTAGTGTTACCCTCCGTTGAACCCGTTCAAACTTTTCTACGTCTCTTATGTAATAAGGAGACCAAAACTGTACACAGTACTCTAGATGAGGTCGAGCCAGCGAATTATACAGTTTTAATATTACTTTTTCAGATTTATTATTAGACTCGTCCGATGAAGCCAACCATTTTTTTTGCGGTTTTAACTATCTCTGAACAATGCTGACTGGGCTTTAAATCGCTTGATATAGTGATTTAAGTGAGCCCATCATCGATATTATTAACATAAATTAAGAAGAGCATGGGACCAAGCACTGATCCTTGAGGTACGCCGATTCTGACATCGAGCCAGTTAGATGAAACCCCGTTTAGAACTACTCTCTGTTTCTGCTCAGAGAGCCAGTCCACAAGCCAATTGTGAATGTTACCTGAGATACCGTGCGCCAATAGTTTACCGGGCAATCGTTTGTGGGGGACCTTATCAAATGCCTTTTGAAAATCCAGATATATGGTATTTACTGATCTGCTTTCATCGAACACCTCAAAAATATAATGAAAAAAGTCAAGTAAGTTATTTAAACACATACGTTTACTACGGAAACCATGTTGCGAATTATTTATTATATAATTTACTTCGAAGAATTTCACCATATTGTCGCGAATGATAGTCTCCATTAACTTACAAACAATCGATGTCAGGCTAATTGGTCGATAGTTTCCTGGATGAGACTTGTTCCCCTTTTTGAAAATTGGTGTGCCATTTGTTAGCTTCCAATCCGACGGAACTTTTCCAGCTGTTAAAGATTTATTGAATAAGATAGAGAGCGGTTTACAAATTTGATGTTTAATATTTTTTTTTAATTCTAGGTGTAATTTTGTCTGAACCAGGAGCTTTGCTTACTTCAATCTTTCTATTGTGCGTAAAATGTCACTTTCTACGATGAGCACGCCATTTAAAATCTTTCGGCCCTTCTAACCTCCGGCGGTTGAAGTGATAAACAATCTTCGTCGGTAAAAAACGGATGCGAAAAAGTTATTTAAGGGTGTAGCCATTTTATTTTCATCTTTCGTGTGGTTACCATTATCATTAGCAAACAAGTGACTTTTTAATAATTACATAGCTAAAAAAATTCTTTAGGATTAGATTTACTTGTTTCCGATATAATTCTTTAAGATTTTTCTTGCTTCGTTTTATTTATAATTTCTTGGTTTCCCGGCGAATTCTGTCCAACTCTAGTTTGTCAGCCTCATTCTGGGTTGATATGTATCTACTGTATACGCGTTTTTTAAGAGAGAGGCTATTTTGAATTTCGTTATTCCACCATTTGGGTTGCTTCTTAAAATTTGAACGTCTGTTATTCCACCATTTGGGTTGCTTCTTAAAATTTATATGCTTACGGCATTGTTTAATATTGTGGTGAAGGCCTCCCACGATTTATCAATATCTGTTTCCATAGAAATTACAGTCCAGTCATTTTTTTTTTAGAATTGATCGGAGTCTTACGAAATTCGCCTTCTGATAATCAGGCACATTTTCTTTACTAGGAGTTACTATACTTTCTTTCATATTGATGCTGAATGTGATTATTCGGTGATAGCTAGAACTAAAAACTGGACCAAGATTTATTCCTTTAACTAGATCAGCTGTCGTTGAAAAGATAAGGTCAAGTATATTATTTTCCTGAGTCGGTTCTTGAACGTGTTGATGTAAATCACTTTCTAAAAAAAATTGTGTGCAGGTCGAGCCCTGTATTCAACAATTCGCCCCATCTTTTCACTGGCAAGTTAAAGTCCCCCACAATTACTGCCTCGCAACTACTACTTGTTTCTAATATTAATTCACTTAACGCGTGGTCGATATCAAGAGTCTGCCCCGGTGGCCTATAGATTAGTCCAACTACTATTTTTAAAAAAAACTTATTTTTAATTTCAATAAATACCGTGTCCATGTTGGTTATAATATCTGTTTTCACGGATACTGGATGGAGAGAGTTGTGGATATAAGATAACGCCTCCACCCTGCCTGTTCTCTCTTTCATGACTAAATAGCGTATAAATAACGTATAAATAGAGTAGGCGATTGCTGAGTGGTAGCGTGCTGGGCCCACATTCACCGCGCGATGGACGACGCGGATTCAAATCCCCACGCTACCACCTCGGATTTTTCAGTCACCGCCGAGTGGCTTAAAACTACCCACATGCTGTCTTGAAGACCACTCATCAACCCGTACTCTAGAGGATACCGTCCAAGTGAATCAAGAACGAGTTCCGGGGGGCAGCATGAACCAAGAGAAGATGGCCCCACTATAAACACTTGACTACCATCTAGGCCCCTCAAGAATAGCCTACCGGCGCTATAGGCGTACACGTAAAAAAAAAAAAAAAAGTAATCAACTTATATTCCGCAATGAAATCTCTATTTGAAGTGCCTAATCAAGATTCTGTTACTCCGTTGATGTGATAATGATTTGTAATGCGATTGTTTCCAAGTCTTCAAATTTGTTACGTAGGCTACGACCATTTATATAGCAATCTTTAATATGATGAGTCGGGGTTGCGCGGGTTGAATGCTCCTTCACGGTGGAGCTGCTAGTGTTCTCACCTTGGCGATTTTTGGCTTTCGAAGAGTCACTTGGTGACAGAGCAGCCTCCCGAAACGGTCTGCTCCAACAGGCTTTAAGTGGATGTCATCGGTAAGGAACAAGTCCGAATCATATTTAAAAATGCTCCACAAGTTAGCGAGCAGGACGTTTTCTTGTGAGCAAAGGGACTGAAGTCTTTTGTTCGTGCTGAAGGCCTTACTGTGAAAGCTAGATTTGGCACCGACCCTCGGGAGGATTGCTGAGAATATGATATTACTGCCATCCGTTTTTCGTTTATACTGCTTGATCATCCGGCGGTATTTTTCAAGCAGTTCCTCAGAACGGGTTTTCCTTACGTCATTTGTGCCCGCGTGAATGACATAAAGGGTGTTTCGGTCGGCATTACTCGTGACATCATCGCACGTTGCGGTGATGTCGTTCCGTCTGGCACCAGGATAACAGGAACGTTTTCTGCGGCCATTTGATGAACGACCACAGAACTCAACCAGCTGGCCACGCATCATGTAGTCCCCAAGTATGTGACTCTCAAACTCATCCTCCATGGTGTCTGTCGGCACCTGGGCCCATACTTATAAAGCCACCACTTCGTCTCAGGCTCGTCTTAAGAGCCCAAACCGGCCCTGTGGAGTCCTATATCCTGAGTGTTAATCTGAGACCCGGCACGAGTAGCTAGAGTTGGCCTTGTGCAGACATAAGCCCTGGGTCTTCGTCTGAGGCATCGACCTTCAAATGTTAACATTGCCGAGTGTTGACAGACAGCCAGCGTGCCTCATCAAAATCGTTTTACATTCAAACGTTCACTATAGCCTTACAAAACCCTATTATAATGGATATGATGTACTTCTATTCAATACTTTCACCATTTTAAGGTATTCTTACCCATTAATTTCCATATGAGATAACTGATCTATCGAGCTAACTCGCCGCTGTTGGCAACTTTACGTTCCCCACTACCCGTGGTGGCTAGAACCCCAGCTAGGGTCAAAACTCTTCAATGAGGCGAGACAAGAGTCAAACGTCTAATTTCTTTATAAGTATGGGCCCTAGAAGCTAATGAAGGGACATATTGAGGAGGTGGTGGCTGAGTGGATGGCGTGACGGCGCCGCGTCCAGGACGACGCGGGTTCGCGCCCCGCCCGGTGCCACAAGCTGGGATTTTTCAGTCACCGCCGAGTGGTCTAAGACTACCCACATGCTGTCCAGAACACCACATATCAACCCGGACTCTAGATTCTAGGATCAAAGATGAGCTCCAGGGGGCAGCATGAGCCAATGCAATATAGCGCCACTATAAGCACTTGCCTGCGCCACGACGGGCTGGGGCTGACCATCAGACCCAATCAAGAAAGCCTACTGGAGTCATAGGCGATTACGTAAAAAAAGTGGGGGTCAGTAAATGTTTCGTTGCCTGCTTCGGTTTGGCTCCATTCCTTACAGGTTTGAACCCGTCATCCTGTGAAGCAGGAAGAGAAGCTTTATGTGGGGCAGGCTGGGAGTTGGCCTGTGAGGCAGGCTGGGAGGTAGCCTGTGAGGCAGGCTGGGAGATAGCCTGTGAGGCAGGCTGGGAGTTAGCCTGTGAGGCAGACCGGGAGTTAGCCTGTGAAGCAGACTGGGAGTTACCCTGTGAGGCAGGCTGGGGGTTAGCATGTGAGGCAGGCTGGGAGTTAGCCTGTGAGTCAGGCTGGGAGTTTGCCTGTGAAGCAGACTGGAGGTTAGTCTGTGAGGCAGACTGGGGTTTAGCCTGTGAGGCAGGCTGGGAGTTAACCTGTGAGGCAGGTAACTCGTCTTCCCGTGAAGTAGGAGGGTCGTTTAGAGGGAGCACAGTCCCGGTGGAGGGCCACCTCCACCATCGATGGTGGAGTCACTGCCACACTGCTAGCAACAAATTCCTGAAGGGCTTCAAGCTTCTTTTTAAGATCATGGTGATTGTTTTTCCATTTGGTCACAGCCTACGTAAGTCTTAATCTTCGACTACAGAGGCGAGGAGTTCTACTCAGCTGGTAATACTGAGCTGCAAATTGTTTGGAACAGACGTTACACTTATAGTGTCGAAGGCATTGTAAGAAATTGATGCAGGTTCATAATTTGGGCAAATATCAAAACGCGCTCTCGTAATTACTTAAAGTGTAACCATATATTGAATTGGATAAAGAATGTGCATGGAAATTAGATACTGCTGTGTTAGATGCTACCAACAGTGGGAGTTCCCTCCCACAGGGTCTTGAAAACGCCTCAATGACTAATCGCTTGTCCTGAGCCTCGGTCACGAGAAAGACTTCCACAGCCCGGTGCTTTTCAGTTATTGTCCTCGTAGTTTTGTCTCATAAAACGGACCCAGCGTAGTCAGCCAGAGCAAAGCTAGCATGGGAGGAGATTCGTTCTCACTTTCAGAATCGTCTAACACAACTCCGCGACCCTTTCGAGGCCTGGCCAGTGGCACCTGTCACCAGGTGTTCTCCACCAACTCTAGAGAGTATCAGACGCCCTTCCAGAGAGACCAAAAGGCTGAAATATTCCTTGAGTATAAGAAAAACCCAGAAACTTCACTTAGAAGGCAGGAGGTACAACCTCAAAAGGCCCACGGAAGACATTTCTTTCAGGAGAAAAGAAGAAAAACCAGCTGCTATGCAGAATAGGGACGGGATTTCCGTCGTTAGAGGGGAGGGACGTGGAGCTCACACCGACAACTGGTTTCCAGGGAGTTTTTTTTAGTGTAGAGGTCGCCACACTCCTCTACGCCGCAGGCCTAAATAACTAGGGCACAGTCCAGCTAACTAGCACCTTGGAACTCCAGCCATTGTCTCATAAAGAGATCCTCTGCCTGCAGTCCAACCACCAGTCCACCACTGTAGTCCACCACTGCTGCTGCGCAGAGGCTTCACCATGACCCTGGCACGGGAGACATCAGGTATTTCACCTTGTCCAAGGGTGATCTTAGACTATTCAGGGCAGGGGCGTCTAGTTCCCTGAGGTGAAAGCACTTCACCCGTAGACATTTATTACCAAAGATCTCAAATCATCAATCCGACTCTCCAAGTCCTCATCTAGTGTTCATGTCTCACAACCATAAGTAAGACAGGGAGCACAAGGGACTTGAAGCTCCGGTTCTTTGTCCTTCTGCACAGCTATCGACAACGCCATATACTCGCGGTGACCGACTCCATAAGACCGTGGGCCAAACCAATCCGCCGTAAGACTTCTTGGTTAGACTTGTCGTTGTTATGAACTACGCTACCAAGGTATGTACATTTTTTCGAGATCTCAGTGTCTTCACCGCACGCATGAACAGACCTGACTGTTTTATCTAGCAAGCCTCCAAACATCCGTACCTTGGTCTTAGTCTAGGAGACCTTAAGTCCCAAGGGCTTCGCCTCCTCGTGCAGTGCTTCGAGAGCCATCACCAAAGTCTCTAGCGACTCCGCAAAGGTTACTGCATCATCGGCAAAAACAAGGTCGGTGACCGTGGCGTTGCCAATGTATGCTCCACAATGACTCTGGTTCACAATTCTGCCTAGTACCTAGTCCAAGGACACAGCCTTGCCTCACTCACACACACACACACACACACACACACACACACACACACACACACACACACACACACACTTCACAGCAATCTCAGTCCCGGAGTGCAGCCCAGTCAGCAAATCAATTGTCCTTACAGGAATCCCACGGAGTTGCAGGATATCCCAGAGTGTCTCGCGATGCACTGCGTCAAACGCCTTCTTGAGATCGACATAGGCTGCAAGCATCCTCTGTCGAAACTCATGTCAGAGCTCCACCAGTATCCATCAGTCACCGCCGAGTGGCTTAAAACTACCCACATGCTGTCCTGAAGACCACCCATCAACCCGGACTCTAGAGGAAGCCGTCCAAGCGAATCAAGAACGAGTTCCGGGGGCAGCATGAGCCAATGCAAGATGGCGCCACTATAAACACTCGCCTGCGCCAGAACGGGCTGGGCCGACCATCAGGCCCCACCTGGAAGAAGCCTTGGGCCGACCATCAGGCCCCACCGGGAAAATGCCTACCGGCACAATAGGCAACAACGTAAAAAAAAAAAAAAAAAAAAAAATACGGTTAGTTGTTGACTTCCCAGTCATGAACCCGGACTGTTCAGGCCTCTGCAGCTTCAGCACCTGGCTGCGAATTCGCATCAACAGTTGATGAGCAAGCACCTTGTCTGGCACACTGATCAGTGTAATACCACGGCAGTTGTTGCAGTCTTGACGGTCCCCTTTCCCTTTCCATATAAGGACGACCAACCCCCTCTTCCAGTGAGGAGGAATGGTACCAGATTGACATACGGCAGTCAAGACCGCATGCAACCCGCGGATCATGGCCTCACCTCCAGCTTTGAGCAGCTCCGCACTGATGTTACAGGTGCCAGGTGCCTTTCAACCCATCAACTTTGCCACAGCCTCTATGACCTCGGCCAGAGAGGGCGGGATTTCGTCGATGGGTGGATCAGCATCCGCCACCAGCAACCCAGCAACCTTGTCTTTCCTCAGGAGAGCTCTAGTCATACGCGACAGAGCCCTGTATTGGTCCCGGTTCCCAGTAATTCTGGCAGCGTGACTCTTCTTAATATTCTCCAGCGTCTCCACCAAGGCAAAGCCACTCCTAGATATCGGGCGCTCTCCAATGCACTCCTTGGCAGCTTGAAGAGTCTCACTTTTGAAGGTATCCCACAGTTCTACAGGGTCCTCAAGGGTGCTGAGCACATTGAACTGATTTGAGACTGTCACTGCATACTCCTAAGCACAGGCCAGGTCCTTCAGCCTCTCGAGGTGGAACATGGTATTGTTGCATCTCGAAATTCTTCTTGACCTGACATGAAGCTTGAGCGTTGCAACAAGAAGCCTATGGTCAGTTGCAAAGAACTCAACACTCCGATAAACCCTACAGTTCTGAAGGATCCTCCATCGAGTTCTTACGAGGATGTGGTCAGTCTCCTTAGCTACCCCTCCGGCATCGCTATACCAAGTCCAGCAGTGCAGCTCTGGTCTCTGGTACCAGGGACCCGCAAGTCTCAACCTCCTGGATCTTGCAAAATTCAGGAGGAGAGAGCTGTTGATGTTCCTGATATCAGAATCATGGTGACCAACACATACCTCGTAGCTAACCCTGTCACTGCCAGTAGTAGCATTGAAGTCGCCCAAGACAATGAGTGTGTCCCGGGGAGGGCACTGGTCTAATACGGAGTCAAGTTTGGCGTAGAACACCTTCTCTTCCGTTTTATACACCTCCGTAGGAGCGTACACTACAACAAGAGACATGGAGCCCAGTGTGTGCTTCAGTCTCACTCGCATTATACGCTCATCAACCGGAGAAACCTCAACCACAAATGGCAGCAGTTGGCTGGAGATGCCCATATCTACACCTTTGAAGTGGAAGCCATTGCTCATGCCGGACCGGTAGAAAGTGTCCCCCCCTTACTGATCTCGCCACTGCCAGGCCTCCTCGTCTCGGAGAGTGCCACTATGTCCACACTTAACCTTCTGAGCTCATTTTTTTGATAGGAAGGGCAGTCGATCATCGTCCGAGAGGCTCCGGACGTTCCAGCAGCCCACACGCAGAGCCCTCCGAAGGTTAACTCCGGGCCTGGTTTGCGGGTTGGTGCAGCTTCTTCATCACCCCGGGCACCCCCAAAACAAAAATAGGGCCTTTCTCCTTCGAGGTGCATGGGGTCTCGTAGGCTTTGCCCTGCACCCGTCACTGACGGCAGGCTCCCCGGAAGCGGATGGATCGTGGAAGCCTACCGTGCGGTCGGGACCCCCAGCAAGACTGGGTCAGGGTCGAGGATCGCCCCCCCCCCAATCTCTACTTTTTAAAATGTTTCCGGCAGAAGAAGAAGCTTTTCTATGGGGGAGAGGGGGTGCAAGCCCCTCCCCAAACCAGCCCAGATAAGGGGCTGGGCTGACTGCTCACCAAAGGGAAGGGATGCAAGACCCCTTATCCTCTGGGTAAGGCACGTCCAATGGTGAGAAGGCTCAGGAATAAGAAAAGATGTTTTTTTTAACGTTTTGCCTATGATACCAGCATGAATAGCATGTTATCAATGGTTTCGTCCTTGGTGTCAGTTTGTATCGTGCTGTTTGTGTAAAGATACCTATTTGAGCGTGTGTACATAACATCATGGCCCATTATGGATGACCAGTGCTTCCTTGACTGTGGAAATAATTCTTCTGGTCTTTAACTGTGGCTCAATAAGAAGAGGAACGGTGAGAAAATGTAGTGTTAGATGCGGGGATGGGGTACCTAACAAACTTGTACCCGGAGTTGAAACAGTCAAATGTATACCTCTTCAGACAGCAAGCCACATCAACAAAAGCAGTACCACTCAAGAAGTCTCGGCGATCTGGCGACACTCATTTTCAGGGAACTTTCTCTGTTCTGTGGCGAGAGATGTTTACCACCTGACGCTCGTAACATTTGTAGATGGAGAAAGAGGTACTGTGGATTCTTTCAAACAAAACATATTGCATAAATGACTTGGGCAATGATCAGCCTGCTGATAACGTTGAAGATCTCATCAAAAACTTCATGACGAGTCTTCATTTCTACCTGCAGTAGTGTTGTGTACTTCTCATCTTCGATAGATATCGACCAACAAGTTCCAAAAGTGCAACTAGAACCAATCGTGCAGGTAACAACGAAAGCCGCAAACATCTATTGAAGTTATCAATGCCCCTATCTGCACAGAAAGTAATCCTGAATGTCACACACAACAAAACCCAACTCATTAGCTTTATAGCAGAATATCTGGTGGAACACCTGAATGACACAAAGGAACACAAAGGAAGAACAAACAACATCAGACCTGCTGGTCCTTACGAGGCTGTTTGTGACAAGCTACACTAACTACCTAATCAAAGGTGGAAGATGAAGGACAGCAAAGGCGAAGGCTCCTCCCCACCCCCCCATCCCTCCAGCCAAAGCTGGCAGGAAAGGAAAAAGAACCATGCAGCATGGAAAAAATGCATGGAAATTATGTAGGAAAGAGCAAAGAACTACCATTAATGCTACCACTAACCGGGCAATAAAAGCGGACAAGGACACCAGTATTCGAAAGAACTTAACGTTATTACGACAATGAGTAATATCTTAGTTGCTGGTTGGATTCAAAGTACTTGTCTAATCTATTCTTGAAGGCCGTAACTGTTGTACTATCAACGACATCACAGGGAAGAGAGTTCCAAACATTAACAACTCGATTGAAGAAGAAGTGTTTAGCTTCGTGCGACGAGAATCTTTTACCACTTATCTTCAAATTGTGATGTCTTCTTGTTCTATTTGATCGATCAATTGTGAAGTAATCCTCCGCATTAATATCACTGAATCCTTTAAACATTTTAAACATTCCTATTAGATCGCCTCGCATTCTTCGTTTTGATAGACTGAATAAATTTACTTCTTTAAGCCTTTGTTCATATGATAAATTTTTCAACCTAGGAATCATCTTTGTTACTCTTCGTTGAATCCGTTCCAACTTTTTTATGTCTTTTCTGTAGTAGGGAGACCAAAACTGTACACAGTACTCTAGACGGGGTCGAACCAATGAATTATACAGTTTTAATATTACTTTTTCCGATTTATTATGAAAGGCTCGTCCGATGAAGCCAACCAATTTGTTTTCAGTTTTAACTACCTCTGAACAGTGCTGACCGGGCTTTAAATCGCTTGATATAGTGATTCCAAGATCCTTTTCTTTACTTACTGCAGAAAGTTGTTTGCCATTCATTACGTACCGAACGCGATTGTTATTTTTTCCGATGTGCAACACTTTACATTTGTCAACGTTAAATTTCATTTGCCATTGATTGGCCCAACGTGCAAGTCGATCTAGATCTGATTGTAAAGCTTCTTCGTCGAGTGTCGCAGTTACTTTACTAGCAATTTTTGTGTCAACAGTAAATTTTGATACTTTGCAAGTGAGCCCATCATCGATATCATTAACATAAATTAAGAAGCGCATGGGGCCAAGCACTGATCCTTGAGGTACGCCGCTTCTGACGTCGAGCCAGTTAGATGTAACACCGTTTAGAACTGCTCTCCGTTTCCGCTCAGAGAGCCAGTCCACAAGCCAATTGTGAATGTTACTCGAGATACCGTGCGCCAATAGTTTGCTGAGCAATCGTTGGTGGGGGACCTTATCAAATGTCTGTTGAAAATCCAGATATATGATATCTACTGATCTGCATTCATCGAACACCACAAAAATATAATGAAAAAAATCAAGTAAGTTAGTTAAACACGAACGTTTACTACGGAAGCCATGTTGCGAATTATTTATCATATTATTTTATTCAAAAAATTTCACCATATTGTCGCGAATGACAGTCTCCATTAACTTACAAACAATCGATGTCAGGCTAATTGGTCGATAGTTTCCTGGATGAGACTTGTCCCCCTTTTTGAAAATTGATGTGACATTTGCAAGTTTCCAATCCGACGGAACTTTTCCATCTGTTAAAGATTTATTGAATATGATGGAGAGCGGTTTGCAAATTTGATGTTTGATTTCTTTTACGTAAGACCCTAGGGGTAATTTTGTCTGGAACAGGAGCTTTGCTTACTTTAATCTTTTCAATTGTGCGTAAAATGTCACTTTCTACGATGAGCACGCCACTTAACATCTTTTCGGTCCTTCTAACCTCCGGTGGTTGAGGTGATAAACAATCTTCGTCGGTAAATACGGATGCGAAAACGTTATTTAGGATTGTAGCCATTTCATTTTCATTGTTCGTGTGGTTACCATTATCATTAACAAGCGGTCCGATACCACAAGTGAGTGACTTTTTATTATTTACATAGCTAAAAAATTCTTTAGGATTAGATTTATTCGTTTCCGCTATATATTCTTCAAGATTTTTCTTGCTTCGTTTTATTAATTTCTTGGTTTCGCGGCGAATTCTGTCCAACTCTAGTTTGTCAGCCTCACTCTGAGTTGATATGTATCTACTGTATACGCGTTTTTTAAGAGATAGGCTATTTTGAATTTCGTTATTCCACCATTTGGGTTTCTTCTTAAAAGCTGAACGTCTGTTTCAATAGGGTACGCATATGCTTATGGCATTGTTCAATATTGTGGTGAAGGCCCCCCAAGATTTATCAATATCTGTTTCCGCCGAGATTTCAGTCCAATCAGAATTATTTAGAACTGATCGGAGTCTTACGAAATTCGCTCTCTGATAATCAGGCACCTTTTATTTGCTAGGAGTTACTTTACTTTCTTTCATATTGATGCTGAATGTGATTGTTCGGTGATCGCTAGAACTAAAAATTGGACCAACATTTACTTCGTTAACAAGATCAGCTGTCGTTGAAAAGATAAGGTCAAGTATATTATTTTCCCGAGTCGGTTCTTGAACGTGTTGATGTAAATCACTTTCTAGTAAATTTGTGTACAGATCGAGCCCTGTATGACAGTTCAACGATTCACCTCATATTTTCACTGGCATGTTAAAGTCCCCAACAATTACTGCCTCGCAACTGCTACTTGTTTCTAATAATAATTCACTTAATGCGTGGTCAATATATAGAGTCTGCCTTGGCGGTCTGTAGATAAGTCCAATTACTATTTTACGAGATTTATTTTTGATTTCAATGAAGACCGTGTCTACGTTGGTTATAATATCTGTGTTCATGGATACTGGATGGAGAGAGTTGTGGATATAAAAGATAACGCCTCCACCCTCTCTGTTCACTCTTTCATGACTAAAGATGGTATAACCCGGTAATCTATATTCCGCAATGAAATCTCTATTTGAAGTGTCTATCCAAGATTCTGTGACTCCGATGATGTGGTAATGATTTGTAGCTGCGAGGACTTCTAAGTCTTCAAATTTGGTACGTAGGCTACGAGCGTTTACATAGCAAGCTTTAATGTGATTCGAGTCGGGGGTTTTGCGGGTTGAGTGCTCCCTTACGGTGGAGCTGCTGGTGTTCTCGCCTCCGCGTTTTTTGACTTTCGAAGAGCCCCTTTGTCACAGAGCAGCCTCCCGAAACGGGCTGCTCCAACAGGGTTTAAGTGGATGCCATCAGCAAGGAACTAGTCTGAATCGTAGTAAAAACTGTTCCACAAGTTAGCGAACTGGACGTTTTCTTGTGAGCAAAGGGACTGAAGTCTGTTGTTTGTGCTGAAGGCGTTACTGTAAAAGCTAGATTCGGCACCGACCCTCGGGAGAATTCCTGAGATTATGATGTTACTGGCATCCGTTTTACGTTTATACTGCTTGATCATGCGGCGGTATTTCTCAAGCAGTTCCTCAGAACGGGTTGTCTTTACGTCATTTGTTCCCGCGTGAATGACAAAGAGGGTGTTTCGGTCGGCATATCACGTGACATCATCGCACGTTGCGGTGATGTCGTCCAGTCTGGCACCTGGATAGCAGTAACGTTTTCTGCGGCCGTTTGATGAACGACCACAGAACTCAACCAGCTGGCCACGCACCATGGAGTCCCCAACTAGGCGAGTCTCGAACTCATCCTCCATGGTGTCTGCCAGCACCTGGAACCTACTGAAGGTAGTGGGGGTCAGTAAATCCTTGGTTGCCTGCTTCGGTTTGGCTCCATTTCTTACAGGTTGGAACCCAACATCCTGTGATGCAGGAAGAGAAGCGTTAAGTGGGGCAGGCTGGAAGTTGTCCTGTGAGGCAGGCTGGGAGTTACCCTGTGAAGCAGGCTGGGGGTTAGCCTGTGAGGCAGGCTGGGGGTCAGCCTGTGAGGCAGGCTGGCGGTTGTCCTGTGAGGCAGGCTGGGGGTTAGCCTGTGAGGCAGGCTGGGGGTTAGCCTGTGAGGCAGGCTGGGGGTTAGCCTGTGAGGCAGGTTGGGGGTTAGCCTGTAAGGCAGGCTGGGGGTTAGCCTGTGAGGCAGGCTGGGAGTCAACCTGTGAGGCAGGTAACACGTCCTCCCGTGAAGCAGGAGGGTCGTCTGGAGAGGGCACAGTCTCGGTGGAGGGCCTCTCCACCATCGATGGTGGAGTCACTGCCACATTACTTAAAACAAATTCATGAAGGGCTACGAATTTCTTTTCAAGATCGTTATGCTTGACTTTCAATTCAGTCACAGCCTTCTGAAGATGTAATCTTTGAACGCAGAGGCGGCAAGTTTTACTCAGCTGGAAGAACTGAGCTGCAAATCGTCCGGGACAGACGTCACATTTAAGGTACGAAGGCATTGTTAGAAATTTAAGCGAGTTAACAGTTTGGGCAAATATTAAAAGCGCTTTCGAAATAACTTAAATTGTGACCATAAATTGAATTGTATAAAAATTGTGCATGGAAATTAGATACTGCTGTGTTAGATGCCTCCAACACTGGGAGTTCGCTCCCACAGGGTCTTGAAAACGCCTCAAAGACCAATCGCTTGTCCTGAGCCTCGGTCACGAGAGAGACTTTCACAACCCGGCGCTTTTCAGCTATTGTCCTCGAAGTTTTGTCCCATAGAACGGGGCCGGCGTAGTCACACAGAGCAGAGCTGGCAAGGGAGGAGAAGAACCAGCAATTCGTTCCCACTTTCCGAAACGCCTAACCCAACTCTGCGACCCTTTCGAGGCCTCGCCAGTGGCACCTGTCACCAGGTGTTCTCCACCAACTCTAGAGAGTATCAGACGCCCTTCTGAGAGACCAAAAAGCTGAAACATTCCTTGAGTATAAGAAAAACCCTCAGAAACTCCACCTAGCCGGGAGAAACAACCTCAAATGGCCCACGGAAGCCATCTCTTTCAGGAGAAAACAAGAACCAGCTGTTATGCAGAATAGGGATGGGAGTACCGTCGATAGAGGGGAGGGACGGGGAGCTCACACCGACAACTGTTCCCAGGGAGGCTTTTTAGTGTAGAGGTCAGCCACACTCCTCTACACCGCAGGCCTAAATAATTAGGCACGGTCCAGCTGACTAGGACCCTGGAACTCCAGCCACTGTCTCATAAAGAGATCCTCTGCCTGCAGTCCAATCCACCACTGCTGCTGCCCAGAGGCTTCACCGTGACTCTGGCACGGGAGACAGATCAGGTATTACACCTTGTCCAAGGAGGAAGGAGGAGGAGGAGGAGGAGGAGGAAAATACTTGAAATACAGACAAAAAAGAGAAAGGAATTAAATTGAAGAAGAGGAAACACGAAGAAAAGGAAGAAGAGGAGGAGGAGGAGGAGGAGGAAGAGGAAAATACTTGAAATACAGACAAAAAAGAGAAATGAATTAAATTGAAGAAGAGGAAACACGAAGAAAAGGAAGAAGAGGAGGAGGAGGAGGAGGAGGAGGAGGAGGAGGAGGAGGAGGAAAATACTTGAAATACAGACAAAAAAGAGAAAGGAATTAAATTGAAGAAGAGGAAACACGAAGAAAAGGAAGAAGAGGAGGAGAAGGAGGAGGAAGAGGAAAAAGAAGAGGAAACACGAAGAAAAGGAAGAGGAGGAGGAGGAGGAGGAGAAGGAAAATACTTGAAATACAGACAAAAAAGAGAAAGGAATTAAATTGAAGAAGAGGAAACACGAAGAAAAGGAAGGAGGAGGAGGAGGAGGAAAATACTTGAAAAACAGACAAAAAAGAGAAAGGAATTAAATTGAAGATGAGGAAACACGAAGAAAAGGAAGAGGAGGAACACAAAGGAAGAACAAACAACAGCAGACCTGCTGGCCCTGACGAGGCTGTTTGTGACGAGCTACACTAACTATCAAATCAAAGGTGGAAGATGAAGGACAGCAAAGGCGAAGGCTAACCCCCCCCCCCCCCCCATCCCTCCAGCCAAAGTTGGCAGGAAAGGAAAAAGAACCATGCAGCACGGAAAAACTGCATGGAATTTATGTAGGAAAGAGGAAAGAACTACCATTACTGCTACCACTAACCGGGCGATAAAAGCGGACAAGGACACCAGTATTCGAAAGAATTTAACGTTATTACGACAATGAGTAATATCTTAGTTGCTGGTTGGATTCAAAATACTTGTCTAATCTATTCTTGAAGGCCGTAACTGTTGTACTATCAACGACAGTACCAATGAGCTGGCCATAACATCAGAACATCCAGTACCCTATCACTGAGGAATGGTGACATCTCGAGGAGACCTGATCTTCACAACCTTCATGAGGAGGCTGATGTCATTATATAGTTAATCACCTAGTGAAGTTTTCAGCCACAGGCGCCTCAAATATTCGTGTAGTTTGTGATGATACAGAGGTCTTCATCTTTCTGATATATTTCTGCCTCAAAGAGAAGCTGTCACGTGATGTGGTGATGGTGAGTCCAGTCGCTGGTTGAACAGTTATAGATATAAAGGCCACCGCCATTAAACACAAGGACATTACAGACTCTCTTCCTGGTATCCTTGCCATTAGTGGTTGTGACACTACATCAAACCCTTTTGGCATCGGGAAGGCTACGGCACTGAAACTTATGTACAGCGGGAGATCATTGAGGCTATTGGGACAGGAAGGTGCCGATCTGGATACCGTGGTATCTGAAGCTACATCCTACATTGCACCATGTTATGGTTCGAAGTGTGAGGGTAACATGTCTGATGCACGGTACATGATCTGGTCAACGAAAATGGCAAACCCAAAGATCTCTTGAACTCCACAGCTCAAATCACTCCTACTCACTTCGGATGCATTCGTGGAGCACGCCTACCGTGCCCATTATCAAACACTCGTTTGGAAGTCATCCCTGTCAGAGCAACCCCCTCCCTCCGCAGATACTGTACAGTTAGGCTGGACGAACACAGATGGTTATCTGCTCAACAGAATGCTACCTGAGGATGTGCATCTAGTACCCGTTGAAGTGTTTCAGATGGTCAACTGTGGATGTGCATCCAATAGCCCATATTCCAGTGGCAGATGTAGTTGTGTGGTTCTTGAAATGACGTGTTCGATGTACTGCAATTGTCACGCGGGGCCAGATTGTGACAATGTAAACAGCAGAGTAGGGTCATTACAGGTTGACAATGAAGAAAACTGAAGTATTTCTCAGGACTTATCAGCATCTTATGACTGTTTGGTGTTTCTTTGACAATTTGATGGTGTTCATTTTTTTTTTTTTACAGCAAAGGAGACGGCTCAAGGGCAACAAAAAGAGTGCAGAGAAAAAAAAAGCCCGCTACTCACCGCTCCCATAATACACAGAAGTAAAGAGTGGCCAAAAGCGAGGTCAACTTCGGGTGGAGAGGTGTCTTGATACACTCTTTTTGAAGGAGGTCAAGTCATAGGCAGGAGGAAATGCAGACAAAGGAAGGCTGTTCCAGAGTTTGCCAGTGTAAGGGATAAAAGAGTGAAGATGTTGGTTAACTTTTGCATAAGGGGTTTGGACAGTATAGGAATGAGCTAAAGTAGAAAGTCAAGTGCAGCGGAGCCGCGGGATGAGGGGAGGCATGCAGTTAGCAATTTCAGAAGAGCAGTCAGCATGAAATTATCGACAGAAGATAGAAAGAGAGGCAACATGGCGGCGGAGTTTAAGAGGTAGAAGACTGTCAGTATGAGGAGGGGAGTTGATGAGACGAAGAGCCTTTGACTCTACTTTGTCCAAGAGAGCTGTGTGAGTGGAGCCCCCCCACACATGTGATGCATACTCAATACGAGGGCGGACAGCATCTGTGCGGGGGAGAAAAACTGGCGGAGACGATACAGAACACCCAACCTCGAGGAAGCTGTTTTTGTGAGAGACGAGATATGGAGTTTTCAGTTCAGATTTTGAGTTAAGGACATACCGATGATGTTTAGTGTATGAGAAGGTAACAACTGAGTGTTGCTGAAGAATAGGGAATAGGTGTTTGGAAGATTGTGTCTAGTTGATAGGTGAACAAATTGAGTTTTGGGGGCGTTGAAGGACACCAGGTTCTTCTTGACACAATCGGAAATAATAATACGGTCTGAGATTAAGCGTTCTGCAGCCTCCAGCCTAAAATCGTCTAATTCCTGTTGAGTTGGCCGTCTATCAAAAGAAGTTGAGAAATGCAGAGTAGTCATCGGCGTAAGAACAGAGCCCTGAGTAACACCACTGCTGATAGGTTTAGGGGAAAAACACTGACCGTCTGGTACCACATTGATAGATCGATCAGAGAGGAAACTGGAGATAAAGGTACAGAGAGAAGTATAGAAACCGTAGGAGGGTAGTTTGGAAAGCAATGACCCTATCAAAGGCTTTTAATATGTCCAGCGCAACTGAGAAAGTTTCACCGAAACGGCTAAGAGAGGATGACCAAGGGTTATTTAAGAGAGCAAGAAGATCGCCAGTAGAACGCCCCTTGCGGAACCCATACTGGCGATGAGACAGAAAGTCAGAAGTGGAAAGGTGCTTTTGAATCTTCCAGTTAAGGATTGATTCAAAAGCTGTAGCTAGACAAGAAACTAAAGCTATAGGGCGGTATTTTGAGGGATTGGAACGGTCACCCTTCTTAGGCACAGGCTGTATGTAGGCGTACTTCCAGCAGGAAAGAAAGGTTGATTTTGATGGGCAGAGGCGAAAGAGTTTGACCAGGCAGGGTGTCAGCGTGGAAGCACAGTTTTTAAGGACAATAGGAGGCACTCCATCAGGTCCCTAAGCCTTCTGAGAGTTGAAGCCAGAAAGGGCATAGAAAACATCATTCTTAAGAATCTTAATAACAGACATAAAGGAGTCAGAGGGGGGATGAGTAGGATAAATATGCCCAGAATCGTCCAGAGTGGAGATGTTACAGAAAGTTTGATCGAAGAGTTCAGCCTTAAGAGTTAGATGAGACGGCGGTGCTGCCGTCAGGGTTAAGGAGAGGAGTTAAAGATGAAGAAGTGAAATTGCAGGAAATATTTTTGGCTAAGTGCCAGAAGAAAAAGCAAGGTCTTGACATTTCCTATGAATGAAAGAGGTTTGGGTAAGTCGAAGATTCGATTTGGCACGATTCAGGGCATAAATATAAAGATCATGGATAGCAGGAGTGCGAAGGCTTTGGTATCTTTTGTGAGCTGCCTCTCTATTTTTGAGAGCACGAGAAGAAGCGTGATTAAACCAAGGGTTTTTAGCAAGAGGAGTAGAGAAAGTACGTGGAATTTGTGCCTCCATTCCAGAGACAATCACCTCTGTGATGCGCAGGCACACACAGAGGGGTCTCTCTCCTGGAAGCAGTAATCATTCCACGGGAAATCGTAGAAGTACATCCTCAGGTCGTCCCACCGAGCGGAAGCACGCCTCTCCGGTGGGTAGAGAGGGTGTACAGGAGCGATAGTACAGGATACAGAAATAAGATTGTGATCGGAGGAGCTCAACGGACAAAGTAAGCAGAAGGGTTAGAGGTAAGGAAGAGGTCTAGTATGTTGTGCCTGTCTTCAAGACGGTCGGGAATACGTGTAGGGTGCTGAACCAACTGCTGCTGATCGTTGAAGACAGCAAAGTTGTAGGCTTGTTCACCAGGCTGGTCAGTGAAAGAGGATAAAAGCCAAAGCTGGTGGTGAACATTGAAATCTCCTAGGATGGAGATTTCACCGAAGGGAGTGGGTCAAGATGTGTTCCATTTTAAAGTTTAAGTAGTCAAAAAATATTACATAGTTAGTAGAGTTAGGTGAGAGATAGACAGCACAGATGTATTTGGTAACAGAATGACAATGAAGTCTTAGCCAGATGGAGGAAAATTCTGAAGAGTCAAGGTCGTGGGCACGAGTGTAAATGATGTCGTTGCGCATTTTTTAATATTTTTTTTTACAGCTTAGGAGACAGTTCAAGGGCGTAAAGAAAAATATAAAAAAAAGCCCGCTACTCACTGCTCCGGAATAGAGGTCAAAGGAGTGTCCAAAAGGAGAGGTCAATTTCGGGAGGAGAGGTGTCCTGAAACCCTCCTCTTGAAAGAGTTCAAGTCGTAGGCAGGAGGAAATACAGATGAAGGAAGATTGTTCCAGAGTTTACCAGCGTGACGGATGAAAGAGTGAAGATGCTGGTTGACTTTTGCATAAGAGGTTTGGACAGTAAAGGGATGAGCATGAGTAGAAAGTCGTGTGCAGCGGGGCCGCGGGAGGGGAGGAAGCATGCAGTTAGCAAGTTCAGAAGAGCAGTCAGCATGAAAATATCGATAGAAGATAGAAAGAGAGACAACATGGCGGCGGAATTTGAGAGGTAGAAGACTATCAGTATGAGGAGGAGAGCTGATGAGACGAAGAGCCTTTGACTCCACTCTGTCAAGGAGAGCTGTGTGAGTGGAGCCCCCACACATGAGATGCATACTCCATACGAGGGCGGACAAGGCTCCTGTAAATGGATAGCAACTGTGCGGGGGAGAAGAACTGGCGGAAACGGTATAGAACAGCCAGGTTAGAGGAAGCTGATTTAGTAAGAGATGAGGTATGAAGTTTCCAGTTGAGATTTTGAGTTAAGGATAGACCGAGGATGTTTAGTGTTGAAGAAGGTGATAGCTGGGTGTTGTCAAAGAATAGGGGATAGTTGTTTGAAAGATTGTGTCGAGTGGATAGGTGGAGAAACTGTGTTTTTGAGGCGTTGAAGGACACCAGGTTCCTCTTGCCCCCATCGGAAATAATAGTCAGGTATGAGGCTAAGCTTTATGTTGCCTCCAGCCTTGAATCGTTAAGTTCCTGTAGAGTGGGTCTACTATTAAAAGAAGTTGAGTAATGCAGAGTGGAGTCATCAGCGTAAGAATGGATAGAACAGTTCGTTCTGGAAAGATCATCAATGAACAACAGAAAGAGAGTGGGAGATAGGACAGAACCCTGTGGGACACCACTCTTAATAGGTTTAGGGAAGAACAGTGGCCGTCCACCACAGCAGAAATAGAACAGTCAGAAAGGAAACTGGAGATAAAGGTACAGAGAGAAGGATAGAAACCGTAGGAGGGTAGTTTGGAAAGCAAAGATTTGTGCCAGGCCCTATCAAAAGCTTTTGATATGTCCAGCGCAATAAGAACATAAGAACATAAGAACGCAGGAGTCTGCAAGAGGCCGGTAGGCCTGTACGAGGCAGCTCCTTTGACCCTAAGCTCCCGTGTATCTAACCCCACCTAATATCGCTGTCCATGAATTTATCTAGTCTATTTTTGAATGTGACAATTGTATTGGCACTCACCACATGACTGCTAAGCCTATTCCACTCATCCACCACCCTGTTAGTAAACCAATTTTTGCCTATGTCCCTGTTGAATCTGAATTTATCCAGTTTAAACCCGTTACTTCGTGTCCTACCCGGTTCTCTTACCAACAAAACCTTATGAATGTCTCCCTTATTAAAGCCCTTCATCCATTTATAAACCTCGATCATGTCTCCACGCACCCTTCGCCTTTCTAGAGAATGCAAGTTTAACTGTTTGAGTCTTTCCTCGTATGGCAAGTTTCTCAACCCCTGAATCATCTTAGTCATCCTCCTCTGCACCGATTCTAACATTTTGATATCCATTATATAGTAGGGTGACCAGAACTGAACCGCATAGTCAAGATGAGGTCTAACTAATGCTAAATATAGTTTGAGGAAGACTTCGGGGCTTCTGTTGCTTACGCTCCTTGAAATAAATCCCAGTACCCTATTAGCTCGATTTCTAGCTTGAATGCATTGTGCCCTTGGACGGAGATCAGAGCTCACTAAGACCCCTAAATCCCTCTCGCACCCTTTGCAATAGCAAAGGTTTCACCGAAACGGCTAAGAGAGAATGACCAAGAGTCAGTTAGGAAGGCAAGGAGATCACCAGTAGAACACCCCTTGCGGAACCCATACTGGCGATCAGATAGAAGGTTAGAAGTTGAAAGGTGCCTTTGAATCTTCCGGTTAAGGATTTATTCAAAAGCTTTAGATTGACAGGAAAGTAAAGCTATATGGCGGTAGTTTGAGGGATTGGAACGGTCACCCTTCTTAGGCACAGGCTGTACAAAGGCATACTTCCAGCAGGAAGGAAAAGTAGATGTTGATAGCCAGAGACGAAAGATTTTGACCAGGCAGGGTGTCAGCTCGGAAGCACAGTTATTAAGGACAATAGGAGGCACTCCATCAGGTCCCTAAGCCTTCTGAGAGTTGAGGCCAGAGAGGGCATAGAAAACATCAATTGGAAGAATTTTAATAACAGGCATAAAGGAGTCAGAGGGGGGATGAGTAGGAGGAATATGCCCAGAATCGTCCAGGGTGGAGTTCTTACAGAAAGTTAGAGCGAAGAGTTCAGCCTTAGAGACATATGACACGGCAGTGCTCCCGTCAGGGTTAAGGAGAGGAGGGAAAGAGGAAGAAGTGAAACTGGAGGAGATATTTTTGGCCAGATGCCAGAAGTCACGGGAAGAATTAGAAGAAGCAAGATGTTGACATTTTCTGTTAATAAAAAAAGTTTTGGTAAGTCGGAGTATAGATTTGGTACGATTCCGGGCTGAAATGTAAAGGTCAAAATTAGCGGGTGTTCGAAGGCTCTGGAACCTTTTGTGAGCTGCCTCTCTATCTTTAATAGCACGAGAACAAGCATGATTAAACCAAGGCTTTTTAGCATGAGGAGTAGAGAAAGAACGTGGAATGTATGCCTCCATTCCAGAGACAATCACCTCTGTGATGCGCTGGGCACACACAGAGGGGTCTCTCTCCTGGAAGCAGTAATCATTCCACGGGAAATCGGAAAAGTACATCCTCAGGTCGTCCCACCGAGCTGAAGCAAAGTGGAAGAAGCATCGCCTCTTCGGTGGGTCCAGAGGGTGTACAGGAGCGATAGGACAGGATACAGAAATAAGGTTATGATCGGAGGAGCCCAACGGAGAGAACAGTTTGACAGAGTAAGCAGAAGGATTAGACGTATGGAAGAGGTCTAGAATGTTGGGCCTGTCTCCAAGACGGTTGGGAATACGAGTAGGGTGCTGAACCAACTGCTCTAGGTCGTTGAGGAGAGAAAAGTTGTAGGCTTGTTTACTAGGCTGGTCAGTGAAAGAGGATGAAAGCCAAAGCTGGTGGTGAACATTAAAATCTCCTAAGATTGAGATTTCAGCGAAGGGAGAGTGAGTTCAAATAGTCAAAGAATTTTACATAGTAAGTAGAGTTAGGTGAGAGATAAACAGCACAGATGTATTTAGTAATAGAATGACAATGAAGTCTTAGCCAAATGGTAGAAAATTCAGAAGAATCAAGGTCGTGGGCACGAGAGCAAGTGATGTCGTTGCGCACGTAGGCGCAACATCAGCTTTGGATTGAAATTTAGGATAGAGATAGTAGGAGGGAACAGAGTAGAGGTTGCTGTCAGTAGCCTCAGAAACTTGTGTTTCGGTGAAGAAGAGAAGGTGGGGTTTAGAGGAGGAGAGACGGTGTTCCACAGAATGAAAATTAGAACGAAGACCGCGAATGTTGCAGAAATTGATAAGGAGGAGGTTCAAGGAGTCATCAGGACACCTCTTAAGTCGGCAGGAAGAAGGGGAGTCCTCCCCTTCCAGGGGCTTTGGATTGAAATTTAGAATAGAGATAGTAGAAGGGAACAGAGGAGAGATTGCTGTCAGTAGCCTCAGAAACCTGTGTTTCGGTGAGGAAGAGAAGGTGAGGTTTAGAGGAGAAATGGTGTTCCACAGAATGAAAATTAGAACGAAGACCGCGAATGTTACAGAAATTGATTAGAAAGAGGTTCAAGGAGTTATCAAGACACCTCTCAAGTCGGCAGCCAGAAGGGGAGTCCTCCCCGGGGGAATTTGTGCCCCTCCCCCCCCAGGCGGGGACTGCGATTGGCGGCCATTTTATTTTTGGCCCATAAAAAAATTCCTCAAGGGTGCCAAAGTAGCACCCGGCTGATTCTGGCTCAGGACATGCCAGAGTACCACAATCAACCATAAAACTTTATATATACCACAAAACACGCTTACCCCTCATATCCACTGGACTAACCACCACGGAAGAATATCTGAATTTACCCTAGCATTTTTCTGTGCTTTATAATGCATTGGCAGTTGTGTGTTACCTTTGAAACACCTGGCATCTAACCACAAATATCTCCTCCAATTTCACTTCATCTCTCCTTCCTCTCCTTAACCCTGATAGTGCGGTACGCTATGTACGAGAAACTGCTCCCGTAGGATTTAGGTGCTAAAATTGATTTTTTTGCTTTTTCAGCTTCTGTAGAGACCAGACTGTCAGAATCCGAAGGGGTTCAAATTTTCCCTACCCTCCACTACCCTTGGGGGGTCATTTTCCCTATGGGACCCCCCAAAATCGTCAGTGCGCCTATGCCGCTGAATTGATGAACAATTTTCATAATGTTAGTTTTGTTTTACAAGTTTCTCAGTGTGCCGAGTTTATTTATCACACTTTGAAAGCAATCGAACCACATCTAGGTCACTTTCTAGGTGTTAGGTCCTTTTTGACTCCCCCTCAAACTAAACGTCATTGCTCTTAAGTTTGTAATTCATTGACAAACGTTCCATCTTTTTTCAGATATGTGCATGATGTAGATATGGAGAAGATTCAAGGCTCACTAACAGATTGCTCACAACTGAAACTCTTGTGCTGGATGATGGTGAACTGCAAGTGCTAAGGAAGATGTCACAGGATATCAAAGTGTGTTTGATTTGCAAAGAGGGGGCATCCCCTGGCAAGAATCTACTAAATGATCCAAATATGCTAAAGGACCTTCTAAAGTGCTGCCAGGAGAGAGTGTCCCTAGGTCAAAGTGATATTCAGCACCTGACTGACCACTTGTCTGGCATGAATGAGCTGGAACTCAAATCTGTTTATTATCACAGCGAGTGCCGCAAACCCATCGTAAACAAGGGAATGATTGAACGACTCCGGGGAAAGCGATCCCGAACTGAATCTCCATACCCCAGTGCTAGTCGAGGACCTGGTCGCCCTTCAAGTGCAACAGGACTTGTGCGACCTAAACGTTCAAGGTCACTCCCAAAGGAGGAGGTGTGCATGTTTTCTTCCTGTGCTTTTTGCCCTGAGGGTGGATCAGAGCCGTTACACCGCGTACTTTCTGATGCAATGGGAATAACTCTGATTGAAGGGAAGCAGCTGACCACTGATGACACAGTCAGAATTTGCGTAGCCGATCTAGAGGAGCCCGGTGATGCTTCAGCTCTCGAAAAGTATTACCACAGGTCATGCTTGAGGTCAGCACAGCGCACATCTGCAAAAGCTGATCTTGGTAATGTGCCACTTATTCGCTCATTATGTGATGAACAGTTAGTCCTCGCCATACAAAACACTCTTACAGACGATGATGTTACGCTCAACATGGCTGAGGTGAATGACGCTTACTTGTCAATCTTAGATAGATATAACGTAGATGTTAATGAGACTAAAAACTATCGCAAGTATCTGAAGGTTGATAACTGGGCGGCTTCCAGGTGTTCAGTTTGTCAGCTCAGTGCGAAGGAATGAGCCAGAAAATCTTGTCCTTTCAGAAGCAGTTAGTAAAGCTGTAGACCTTAGGCTTTCAGTGATGGATAATGGTGAGATAGTTAGTAACCTTGTGAATGCTGCTAGCCTGCTACGGAAGAGATGATATCAAAGCGGGGTTGGTCATTCACAGGTAGCTTTGATAACTTCGACAATCCCTCTTTGCTACAATTTTTTCTGAGCCACCTCCTTTTCGGCAGTCATGTGAGCAAGGTGTCTGGAGTGCGGGAGGAAGAGGTTGACAAGACAGTCGATGTTGCATGCCAGTTTTTGGTCCAGAATACTCGCACTGATCGTCAGGTGAAGCATGAACCAAAGACTGATAAAACTTTCCGGGAAACTGTCCAAACACCTCTCTCAATTGGACTGCCTCTTGCTATCCATTCAAGAGTACGTGACAAGAACCTTGTCCAGACCCTCTCAGATGTCTACATCGGGAGTGACTACAAGAAGATCCTTGAGTTAGAAAAAAATGTTGACCAGTGTGTTCTTCAACGAATGAAGAATGCGGGCGGATTCTGTCTCCCTGATTTTATCAAGAAAAATGAGAACATCTGGTTTGCTATAGACAACATCGATCTGTTGGAGGACACGCCAACAGGACAGGGAACATTCCATGGCACAGTCATTGTAATCAACCAGCAGGATGTAGATGGACAGCCTATGAATGAACCACTCGTTATACCGCAGAAGATGCCACCACAAGCTCCTCTTAAATTTGAAGTGCAGCTGCAGCAAGAGCCGATCATCAAGACAACTCCATTAAGATTCAAAGACTACAAGATTGGCAAGCGTAATTACCTTCTCTCCACAGACTTCACTCACACCTGGGCCCTTGCCAACTACCTTGCAACTGATGACGATGGGGAGAAAACCTTAGCTGAACCTCAGACAGCACAGATAGACACACAGGACAATGAAGAGTCTGAAGCTTTGAGGGACAGGGGTCAATCTGGTTCAGTTTTGTCAGTCAGAGGACAAATGCGTAAACCAGAGAAATTGGCAAAGGAAGATGTGATGCCAACTTGGGCTGCAACTAAGTCCCTGCTGATATCACAGTCCTCTGACAGCCATGACCATGTGCGAACTAACACAGAGGTGATTGCTCCATTGTTCAAGACCTCACCAACAGATTATGGGACCCTCTATACTGCCCTGCAGTTAACACAGGGTATCTCGGCCATCGTTGTTGGTCCTCAGAGACGGACACTAATAACGCTTGATCTGGACCTTTATGCTCGTGCACTGAAAATACAGCAGTCAACTGGCAACACCAACTGGATACTAAGAGCTGGTGTCCTCCACATTGCATTTGCTGCCCTGCATGCACTTGGTAAAACGATTGACGGAAGTGGCCTTGACACCTGCGCGATTGAAAGTGGTGCATACACATCAGCTGCTCTCCGAGGATTTTGGTGGCAAAGCTTATAAGCGAGGCATTGAGTACCATATCACAACCAGTCTAGCAATTATGATGTTGCAGTTTGATGCCATCTTGTCGACAATCCAAAAAGGTCAAGTTCAAATCAAGTGCATTGCTCTCAAGGACAAACTTCACGAACGCAACCCAGAGATGGCAAAGACCTTTGAAGAAATCCAGTCATGGTATGCAGGAAATATCAAGCCATGTGAAGATGACAAAGGCATTGGCGAGTTTGCTCAGTTCCTGTTACAATACCTTGGCCAAGTGGAGATTCTTCTTCACCTCATCAGCTGTTGTCGCTCAGGTGACTGGGAAGGTTACCTGGTATCTTTAGAGAATATCATCAAGTATTTCTTTGCCCGTGATCTCCTTAACTATGCTCGACTTATGCCTGTTCACCTAGCACAAATGAATGCGCTTGAAGAAGATGACCCAGAGACGTGGGATGCCTTGAAGTCTGGTGCCTTTGTTGTGGCAAAATCGGAGATACCCTTCACCCGTCTCTTCACCGATCAGGCTCTTGAGCAGGAGATAAAGACGCTAAAGGGACATGGTGGCATGGTTGGACTCAGTAGAGATGAAGCAGCTCTGGATCGACTAGTCACTACCACACCTCATCTGGCTCGTCTAGTGAATCAGTACCTCAATGGATTCCCCAAAGTTTCCAGATCTTCTGTGAGGAAAGAACATTATCAGCTCTCAGGAGAGATTGCTCTGAGATCAAGAGCAAATGCTCTTAAGATTAGACAGCAAATCGAGCTGCACTGTGAAGGCAATCCATTTAAAGTAAACACACCATTGAAGAGTCTGGCATCGTCAGCGCTTGTGTCAAATGAGGCAAAACAAGACATTCTGCAATTCACAGAGAAGGGACAGAAGTGCTTTGAGGAGTTCGTTTCTCAGCGGTTAATGTCAACATCCAGTGTCTCTCTGGGACAAGATGAATAAACTCAAACTGAAGGCCTTCTCTAACTGGATGGAAAAAGTAAAAGTACGAGTAGGGGATAAGGTCGTCAAGTTGCTGGAAGAGCGTGAATTGCTTGGGCGATTTCTTATCATTCAAGCCAGCAGACCAAGTTTAGTACCAAAACTTGAGGAGACAATAGGGGAATATGAAATGTCTACCATGCCTCGGTCCCTCTGCGCTGTTGATGGGTCACTATTCATCCCAACAGACAAAGCAAGTTTCATGCATGCTGTTGAAGACGCCAAAACAGAGCCCCAAGATGATGCACTACAGCCAGAGCTCCTACACGAGCCAGATTCATCAATCAATGTTCTAATAGTTGATGCGATGGGTGTGCTTCAGGGGATGAAAAAGACACCATCCATGCTGAAGCTGTCAGATCTTCAGGATGCATTCAACAAACGTATTGAAAAGATGATGGCTAACTATGATGAGGGTCGAGTTGTGTTTGATAGATACATTGACCAGTCATTAAAAAATAAAACTCTGCGGAAGAGAGCAGCTACTTCTGTAGAATATGAAATCCACCCAGAGATGAAACTAACTATGTCCATAAAGGAACTCCTATCTGCATCATCAACAAAGAAAAAGCTCACATGCATGCTTGGCCAGGGACTGCTTGAATACTTCCCAAGGGAGAGCTCTTTCCTGCTGGTCGTTGTGTACGATACTGTTATCAAGGGACATGATTTTGAGGAAGCACACACACATGAAGAGGCTGATACCTTGATTCCTCATCAGGTCCTCGCTTCTGTGTCTAATGGTATCATGCGCAAACTGTGCGTTTGGTCTCCAGATACAGATGTACTGCTGCTGCTGCTTGACCTGGTATCTTGCGGACGCATTGCTGCTCCCACTTGCCTGAGGTTTGCAACTGGTATGGGCACCAAGGCACGAGAGATCGATGTACTTGAACGATTAAAAGTAATTGGCCGCCATAAATGCCAAGGCCTTCTTGGACTCCACAACTTCTCTGGTGCTGACTGGGGAGGCAAATTTGTTGGAATCCCCAAAAAGAGATGGATCGATGCCTACCTCAAGCTTGAAGATGATGATCAAGCCATAAGCTGTTTCAAAGAACTCGGGGAACGCTGCATTCCTGCAGAGCTTGAGAGCAATGAGCTTCCTGCTCAAGTCAAGGGTTTGGAGCATTTTGTGTGTCATGTCTATAGTTTGAAGGGTCCAATATCCTTGCCATCTTTAAGATGGGAACTATTTCGGTCAAAGAACTTAGAGGGCGAGATGCTACCTCCTACTCGTGCCACATTGTTGCCGCATATTCTCCGCGCCAACTACATGACTATGCGAGATAAATCATACCAGACCAACTGCCCAGAACTTCCTCCTCTTGAAGAGAATGGATGGACTCTGGAAAAAGGACTGTACGTTCCAGTTAGATGTCTTGCGCTTCCTGCCCCAAAGGGAGTAATTGAACTCATCAAATGTGGATGTAAAACAGGATGTCAAGGGCGATGTAGTTGCTCTAAAAATGGTTTGCCTTGCACTCCTCTTTGCAAATGCTATGGCGGAGACTGTGTGAACACAATTCTGGAGAAAATACGAGAAAGTGACTCTGATGAGGATTAGACTACCCTGATTTTGTGTAGACAGAGAGCAAGGAACAATAGTGTAGAATTTAATGTAATCCGTAACTAAGTGACCAAAATATTGCTACAGGCAATGCGACTACGTCAATGACATTTAAAGTGAATCTAAAGTCTGGCTAAACCTAGATGTAGGGTCATATCAAAGGAATGTGGGTGATGCCTTTTGTAGGAAACATGGCATGGATTTGTGTTGTCTAATATAGGCCAATATAATCCCATTTTTGAGGGTCTCTAAAGCTATCGAATTCAGGTGGTTTTCCTTACCTTGCTTGTGGTTGAAATGAATACTGGATTTCTATACCAGATGTTCTTTTTACCCATGTCTAGGTTTAGCCTGACTATAATTAAAAAGTGGTATTTTGACTGTAATGTACCTATATGACTAACTTTGTTAAAGCCAATAAAGGTCACCCTGTGGTAATTTTATTAAAGTGATGCTGAGTTGACACAAAGTTTATTCCTCATTTAAATGCCATCCGGTGAACCGGAAGTCTGTTTAGGGCACTTCCGGTTGATCTGAAAGTAGCATAATCTAGCTCCTGTCACTTTAAAACCTATAAAACAACTCTTCCATTACTGAAATCGGTCAATAAACAGTGGAAATAGGGACATAGTCCATTCCAGGGGGGCCAAAACGGAAGTGACCCCCCAAAAAGGGTGGGAGGGGTAGGAAAATTTGAACCCCTTCATTTTCTGAAAGTCTGGTCCCTACCGAGTCCAAACAAGCAAAAAAATCAATTTTAGCAACCAAATCCTACGGGAATACATAGCGTACCGCACTATGACGGCAGCACCGCCGTCTCATCTATCTTTAAGGCTGAAATCTTCTCTCAAACTTTCTGTAAAAAAATCCACTCTGGACGATTCTGGGCATATTCATCCTACTCATTCCCCCTCTGACTCCTTTGTGCCTGTTATTAAGATTCTTACGAATGGTATTTTCTATGCCCTCTCTGGCCTCAAATCTCAGAAGGCTTAGGGACTTGATGGAGTGCCTCCTATTGTCCTTAAAAACTGTGCTTCCGTGCTGACACCCTGCCCAGTCAAACTCTTTCGCCTCTGCCTGTCAATATCTACCTTTCCTTCCTCCTGGAAGTATGCCTTCATACAGCCTGTGCCAAAGAAGGGTGACCGTTCCAATCCCTCAAACTACCGCCCTATAGCTTTACTTTCCTGTCTATCAAAAGCATTTGAATCAATCCTTAACCGGAAGATTCAAAAGCATCTTTTTTAACTTCTGACCTTCTATCTGATCGCCAGTATGGGTTCCGCAAGGAGCGTTCTACTGGCGATCTTCTTGCTCTCTTAACTGACTCTTGGTCATCCTCTCTTAGCCGTTTCGGTGAAACTTTCTCAGTTGCGCTAGACATATCGAAAGCTTTCGATAGAGTCTGGCACAACTCTTTGCTTTCTAAAGTACCCTCTTTCTGATTATATCCCTCTCTCTGTCCCTTTATCTCCAGTTTCCTTTCCGGCCGTTCTATCTCCGCTGTGGTAGACGGTCACTGTTCTTCCCCTGAGCCTATCAACAGTGGTGTCCCACAGGGCTCTGTCCTATCACCCACTTTCTTCCTGTTATTCAGCAACGACCTTTCCAAAACAAACTGTTCTGTCCACTCATACACTGACGACTCCACTCTGCATTATTCAACTTCATTTAACAGAAGACCCTCTCAACAGGAAATCCAAGACTCCAGACTGGAGGCTGCAGAACGCTCAACTTCAGACTTTGCTATCATTTCCGATCGGGGTAAAAGGAACCTTGTGTCCGTCAATGACACAAAAAACCAATTTCTCCACCTATCAACTCGACGCAATCTTCCAAACACCTGTCCCATATTCTTTAACAAGACTCAGCTGTCACCTTCTTCAACACTAAACATCCTCGATCTATCTTTAACTGGAAACTTCACATCTCTCACTAAATCAGCTTCCTCGAGGTTGGGCGTTCTGTATCGTCTCCACTAGTTCTTCTCCCCCGCATAGTTGCTATCCATATACAATGACCTTGTCCGCCCTTGTATGGAGTATGCATCTCACGTGTGTGGGGGCTCCACTCACATAGCTCTCTTGGACAGAGTTTAGTCTAAGACTCTTCGTCGCATCAGCTCTCCTCCTCTTACTGATAGTCTTTTACCTCTCAAATTCCGCCCCCATGTTGCCTCTCTTTTATCTTCTATCGATATTTTCACGCTGAATGTACTTCTGAACTTGCTAACTGCATGCCTCCCCCCCTCCCGCGGCCTCGCCGCACACGACTTTCTACTCAGGTTCATTCCTTTACTGTCCAAATCCCTTACGCACGAGTTAACCAGCACTTTCAGTCTTTCATCCATCACGCTGGTAAGCTTTGGAACAATCTTCCTTTATCTGTATTTCTTTCTGCCTAGGATTTGAACTCTTTCAAGAGAAGGGTATCAGGACACCTCTCCTCCTGAAATTGACCCATCTTTCGGCCACTCCTCTTAACTCTTTTTTAGGAGCAGTGAGTAGCGGGCTATTTTTTTTTTCCCTTGAGCCGTTTCCTCTGCTGTAAAAAACAAACAAACAAACTATATAATAAAAAAATATAGTCCCTTGTTTTGCCTGAAGCTATGAGCCACGTTTTCCTTTATACTTGACAGAATCGTCCGTGGCAAACACCGCCAATGTGCATTATAAATATTCCCACTAGATTCAGCAAATTCATCTACAAAGTCACTGGTAGGCTAGACACTGGCTTAGCAGACTGCTGCTTACCGGAAAGGGTAGTTTACGTATCCCGTGTCATATTTTGAAGCGAAATAACCATCCGAGAGAGAACGCATACATTGCTTCAGTGCATAGTTTGTCTCTGATTTCAAGTGCCGTTTCGTTCAAGGGTAGCCCAGTAAGAGGACCACTTGACCTTTGCAGACAGAGTCACTCATGTAACGCCTGATCCAACGCGTTCATATTCGACCCTGTTGTTTATGGCGCCTTGGCAGATTTACCCTTCAAAACAAATTTTCTGAGCTGCTTAGACTGAGCTCTGATGGCGTAAAGAATAATGGATTCTGCATTAAACTCCCCCATAAAAGCTACGCGTATATTTCCTTCATCCAGCCTTTCAACTATTATATGTAGAGATTTTTTTGTCAGAATAAGCACAACGGGTTTCCTTTTCTCTGGGAGGAGCTACTGAGGATAAAACACTGAGAGGGTCCTGTCAAACACTTGGGGCATCCGGAAACACGGGGTCCGGATATTCAGAGTTGTACTGTGCATAGAGGTTACCCCATATTATTTATACACCATCTGAAGCAGCTTCCAAGAAGAAATGGAAGGAAAAACACTTTTTTCACCGTTACGCCACATATACTTAATTAACTTACCTGAAAATCCATTGTCCAGTAACTCTCATTCACAAGCGCTTTTGAGTTTAATCCTGTAAAATCTGTAACTGGCTTTGCAGCGGGCTTGGTGCAGGTCCAAGAAGGTCCCATGGCTGTCACCTGTCAGTAAAAATATTAAAGTCATTAGAGAGAGAGAGAGAGAGAGAGAGAGAGAGAGAGAGAGAGAGAGAGAGAGAGAGAGAGAGAGAGAGAGAGAGAGAAAGAATGAATTACAAGATGTTTAGACTACATACTCTATAATCCAGATTTGTTGGAATCCAGATTTGTTGGAATGCAGTGCCCCCAGGGCACTGCATCCCTGCCTTAGCTAACATCAGGGTGCAGGAGGTGGTGGTGAAGGATGTTCTACAATTTCAATTTTCAATTTCAAACGTGTTGCGCTTCATCAGTGGGAGTTTATTCCATTCTCGTGCTATAACGTTGGTGAACATTAAATAGTTGCCAGTCTGAATTCAACTGTATAAAACTAGGTTTAGCGTCATTGTTTATTATTTGTAGACGCACATAATTTAGATTTATCAACATTAGTTAAAGCATAAAGCATTTTACAATTTTAGATAATTTTTCCTCAGGCAATTTATATAAAAGACTAAGTTAAAAACATAACAGGCTTTCCCCAAAGTTTGTTGGACAAAGTGGAGATTATCTTGGTTGTATTAGATAGAACCCTTTCTGATTTAAGAATGTATTTTGCTTGGTGGGGAGGTCAAAACTGTACTTCATCGTCTAAGTAAGATCTAACTAAACTACTGTGTAGTGCTAGTATAACATCTTACTTTTTAGATGACAAGTTTGTGTTAATGATGCCCTGTTTTCTCTGTTTGGTGCCTTACATGCCCTACCTCCTAAAGGTTGGGCTGAGATCCTGATGGCTCATTTCGACTTAGCCAAGATTTTGTACATCGAGGTGATGACACGTACAGTGACCCAATCATGACTGATATTGCTTTTCGCTCCAAGTCGATTTCCTGTTTAAGATCTTGACTTACATGGCGGAACCGACCCTCTTGGTATGTTTTCTATGTTCCCTATGGAAACTTCTGCTGTTTTGGTTCTAAAACTGAGTATTTTTTTAGATGTCCTATCTGTTCTTGGAGGTTTCCCTCGTGCCGCGAATTTTGCACCGATTGCCAAAGTGTCTCCATATCTTGACATTCGTGAATACCGTTGGATCTCGATAACTCCAATCTTGTCAAAAGTCTTCAAGGATATGGTGTTGGCTCGTCTTCCGTGTTTCTTTGAAGGCTCCTGCTTGCTGGCTGACATTCACTTCGCGTATAACCATAAAGGTCTCGGGGCAGCTGATGCTCTTCCGACTATCTCCTACGAACTCCAGTCTGTTCTCGACTGTGGATACAAGGGGTGAGTGGTGCAGCTAAATTTGTCAGCAGTATTTGACCGTGTCAACCCTGTTGTGGAAGTTTAAGAACATCTGGATTGGTGAATTGGTGCTGTACACTGTCATGCATTTTTTAAGGGGGCGTACACCGTATTGGTGTCGATGGCTGCTTCGGTTACAGGCGCGAGGTGCACTATGGCATTCCCCAAGGTAGCGTCTAATGTCTAATGCCGTTCAACATTTACAATACGGATATATTCCCCACAACGAGTAACCCTTTGTACGGCTACGTGGATGACATGACCCTAAGTGCTGTAAGTCAACGATTATCAAAGTGTGGTGCGCGCACCCCTGGGGGTGCGTGAGCTGATCACTAGTGGTGCGTTAAGAGAAAAAATAATGTAATGGCAGATTTTATATCTAATTAAAATTTCAAACATCATTAACTACCATTGTTTTAAAACTAACGTATGCTGTACGCATCAGCGGAGTTGTCTGTTCTTTGTTTGAAACTTACCCAGACTCTGAGCACATTCATTCACCCCCCAGGTACATTTTCGTTCAGTTTTGATAGACATCGCTCAGAGCCTCATACTTTGCGAGCACAAAACTAGTAAAAAATGGTCAAAATTTCAGGAAATCGACGGGACATTAGTACTGCTCAAATCATAGCGGAAGTTCGTTGACTCGGTCACAGCCTGGGAGGTGGTCCGTGTCCTGAAAAGTTTGGGAACCGCTGCTGTAAGTGAATCGATCAACGATAATGACGGTGCGTGAGGTGGAACATGAAAGTGAATTCGTCAAAGTCCAAGTGTCTTCTTGTTTTATGCATATCCCACGCTGTGGTACTCAGGAATGATCAAAACATACATTGAAACGTCACATTAGGTCGCTGGTTAGCTCAGCTTCGCACAAGTTCGGTAAACTCAGTAAGGCTTACAGCATTTTTCGTGATCCATCTCTGTCAGTTGCTTCGGTTGTTTTATTGTTCCTCTACTTGAGATTTGTGCACGGGTGTGGTCCTCACCTGCTGCTTGTTGCACCTCCATGATAGTTGTGCATACCGCTAGTTTTCCCTATGATGGATAGATCTTGGGCGATTTGTCATCGTCGCATTGTCAACAGTGAATGCATATTTTAAAGATACGATCAACCCCTTCCAGCCGTTGCATTGCTCGTTTCCACGGCTGTATGCGCCACCCAGGAATACGCGACTCGCCTTGCACCCGACTTGACTCAACTTGCAGTTAATAAAGGAAAAATTGTATGACTGAAAAAGTAGTTTACAGTGGACAAAATACAATAAAAATACCAATCGCCCATCAATTACTCCCTCTTCTGTCATAGGACCCACTGAGGCAATATGACGTCACCTCTCCTGTGGACTAACATACTTGTTATGATTAGATTTTGGGTTAGAGCAGACTGCCCGCTCCGACACGTTCGAACCCGTTTTCTCCGTGCACGTCTACACTTTTTTCAACGGTATGATTCTTTGAGCGGGTAGGCGCCGGTAGCCCGCGCTGGTAAACTTGCTTTCTCTGTGTGCGCACCCTATATGATGCTCATAATATGGGTTGATGTTATTTGTTGTTGTGTTTACTATAGTTCTTTTTTTATTTTTTTTAGTGCTGTGTATTTTAAGATATTTATTACCCTTCCCCTCTGTTGATTAAAATAATCTTTTGAATTGGTCTTCTTCTTTCCTTTTCTCATCGTTTTCACTTTCACTTTTTTCTTTCTCGGCATCTTAGGCGTTTGGGGGTTGCTAAGCAGGCAACTTGTTGTGTCCGGACTCCGCCCTCTCTACCTGATGCGCCTCTTACAATAATAATAATCATTATTATAATCATAATCATAATGATAATCACAATAGCAGGGAGAACTGAGGTTTGAGATGATATAGAGCAGCGGTTCCCAAACTTTTCTGGCCACACACCACCTCCCAGGCTATGACCGAGTCCACGTACACCCGCTTAGATTCGAGCCGTGCTAAGGTCACGTCGATTTCCTGAAATTTCTTCATTATTTTACGAATTTTGTGCTCGCAAATTACGAGGCTCGGAGCGATGGCTATCAAAAATGAACGAAAATGTACCTAGGGGGTGGATGCATGTGCTCAGAGTCTAGCTAAGTTTTTAAAAAAGAACAGACAACTCCGTTGAGCCGTACATCATACGTTAGTTTTAAAATTATGGCAGTTAATGATGTGTTTAAAATTTTAATGAGACAAAATCCGCCATAACATTTTTTTTCCTTACACACCCCTAATGATCAGCTCACGCACCCCCAGGGGTGCGCGCACCACACTTTGGGAACCGCTATTATAGAGGAATCGGTTGCTGCTTGATCAGCGTTCAACTCCTGCCACAAGCTGACAATTTTCAGCCGTCGCTCACTGGCCGACAATCGTGCTATTCAGATAATTATAGTCTGTCTCATTTTATATGTTCTCCCACAGAGCGTGAATTTTGAGAGATGTGGTACCTGCGCATTGTAGCCCATGATTGGTTGAAAATTTGCATGCCCGATATCGTTAGCTAAAAGTGTGATATATATTCTAACTGTTTCGTCAGTAATATAATAAAATATTTATATATACAAAGAACCATAACACATTCCTATATAAATTCCAAAGATGCGAATTTGCATCCATAATATACCATACCAGCACAAAAAAAACATGTGTAAAAAGCAAATGTGTCAATCAATCAATGAATGGGTCCATACGCCAGGGGGTGCGTCGCCTCACCCACCCTACGACGCCAACTCCGAGGGTCCCTCTGGGCGAGTCTATATGCAGGCCCCCTTCCCATCCTGAGTATCTCCTGGCAGGATCTATCGACTTGCTCTAGTCAATAACTCCGTGGGCGTCCCCTTGGCCTCCTCCACTCAAGATTGTCTCTTTCAGAGACAACCCGATGAGCAGGATCAGCTTCAGGGTAACGTGCCACGTCCCCGTATAGCCGGAGCTGGCACTGACGGACTATGCAGGTAATACATGTCGAATCAGTCTCACGGAGTAGTCGCCGACTTGACACAGGTCATTCAAGCGATATCCCATGATTCTGCGTAGACATTTATTACTAAAGCCATCAATCCGCCTCTCCAAGTCCCCATTTATTGTCCATGTCTCACAGCCACAAAGTAAGACAGAGCAGAAGGGACTTGAAGATCCGGACCTTTGTCCTTTTGCTCAGGTATCGACAACACGTGTTTAGCGTGTCCATAACACCGTGGATCAAACCTATCCTCCCTAAGAATTCCTGGCGAGACTCATCGTTGTTATGAACTACGCTACCAAGGTATGTGAAATTTTCAGATCTCAGTGTGCTCGCCACATACATGAACAGACTGGACTGTTTCATCTAGCAAGCCTCCAAACACTTGTACCTTGGTTTTGGCCCAAGAAACCTGAAGTCCCAATGGCTGCGCCTCCTCGTGCAATGCTTCGAGAGCCTTCACCAAAATCTCCAGCGACTCCGCTAGTATTACTGCATCATCAGCAAAAACAAGGCCGGTGACCCTGGTATTGCCAATGGACTCTGGACTCCACAACTCTGCCCAGCACCCAGTCCATACAAGTGTTGAAAAAGCGATGGGGCAATTACACAGCACTGCCTCACTCTCGCATTCCGGGGGGAAAGAAAAAGGACAACCCCACCCCCTCTCCCCCCAATACACACACTTCACAGCACTCAGCCCCAGAATACAGGCCAGTCAGCAAACCCAGAATGCCTCGCGATGCACTGAGTCAAACGCCTTCTTGAGATCGATGGGCTGCAAGCATCCCCTGTCGAAAGTCACGTCGGTGCTCCGCCAGTTCGCGAACGTGTCAAGAGACATGTATAAATAATCGTTACATCATACGCAAACGAACAATAGGGTTTAATTAATGAGCTTTATTTAATTTCTGATGCAGAAAAATACACCTGGTTCTGTAAGTGTAAATAAAGGTAATTTTAAGCATTTACTGCATGTAAATAACATGGGTAATAATGAAATTCCCATGAAATATTACTGCATGTATGCTACTATACATTTCAGCGGCGGACAAACGCTGTTTTTCGCAAATATCTCCTAAACGAATCGTTGGATCAGTATGACATTTCAGCACACTACAGTTAACATCTGGACCTAATTTATGGCTAACATACCACGATACTATATGTGTTATGTGAGGAGTTTACTCGTGGAAAATAACACAAACCCGACGAGTCATGTTGACGCATTCGAAGGAAAGTGTGCCCCCCCCCCAACACCCTCCCAAACTATTCCTAACCACAACTACTTCTCCCCCTT
The DNA here is from genome assembly GCF_024679095.1 of Eriocheir sinensis. Taxonomy (NCBI): domain Eukaryota; kingdom Metazoa; phylum Arthropoda; class Malacostraca; order Decapoda; family Varunidae; genus Eriocheir; species Eriocheir sinensis. Next base: position 2,308,041 of record NC_066521.1, on the reverse strand, counting down.
CTCGCTCTCATTGTCCTTCCTTTTCTCCCCCTAGCTCCTCGCCTCCCTCATCATTCTTATGTCCCTCCCTATTTCTCCCATCACTGTATTATATATTAGAATGTTATGTAGGTGTATATGTATAGATATGATTATTAACTAAGAGCATGGTACAATTCCATGGAGGCAAGACGTATTTCACGTTGATAATTACTGTACAACACCTGGATGCGCCTCGGCAGTCAATGAGTTATACCCTGCCTCTGCTTGAGTCATAGCCTCGGCCTGGGGAAGGGGGATGGTGTGAGTAGGGGGGTGAAGAGGGAAACGAGGAGGGGGATGCTGCGATATTGGGGTAGGGAAGGAGTGGTCTGGGGGTTGTTCGGGGCGTTGGTGGAGGGGTTAGACGAGTACCCCACACTCGTCCGATTCTGTATAACACCTTAGATATGATGACTGGATTAGGCTTAATATCAGTCAGTAAACTCCTCACATAACACACATTGCAATATGGTATATCAGCCATAAATTAGGTCCGGGTGTTAAAGGTAGTGTACTGAAATATCATACTGATCCAACGAATCGTTTAGGAGATATTTGCGAAAAACAGCGTTTGTCCGCCGCTGAAATGTATAGTAGGTTATCTCGAAAAATAACTAAGTGATTCAAAGCAATGAAAAAAATAACTGAATTACCTGTTATATGCGCTTTGAGGCAAATGTCTTTTGTGCCTGAAATGAGCTAAATAATAATCTTTTAAAAGGCAGCCACCATCTGCAACCAGAGGGAGCTGTTCCCATGGGGGCTCTGCCATGTATAACTGCCCTAACTACTCGGCCAAACGAGCTTTGTACCCATCTGCATCTGATACCATCTGCCCATCAGCCGTTCGGATTGTACTCGTCTGAGGTGTGGATTTGGAGCGAGCTTCTTCAGAGCTCGGAAGGCAGATCTAAGGTCGTTTGCATTTAGGCAACCCTCAACATTCTCAGCGAGACCTCTCTGTATCCCTCCGCAGAAGGCTTCTAGTCCTTTGTGACAAAATCCAATATCGCTCCGAGTCTCAGGTTGCCTGGCAGCACGACTCTCCTCTATATGTTCATGTCTACCTTGAGGCAACGCCACTCCTAGGCCTTAGGCGCTCTCCAATACACTCCTCGGGATCTTTGAGAGTTTCCCGTTTAACGGTATTTCAGAACTCTGCAGGGTCCTCCAAAGTACCAAGCACTTCAAACCAATTGGAGACTGATACTGACTGCATTCTCCTGAGCACATGCCTGGTCCCTCAGTTTCTCATGATGGAACCCTGGCTAGCTGCTACATTACGTTACCGCAAGGCCTCTTTAGGCCTACACCTAAACCTTAGAAATAATTAGTACAAAAGAAAGAGATGTATACTCTCCACACAAATTTATCGAACGCTTTAAGCACCATGCATTCTGAGATACACGGACGAAAATTTTTGAGCCACCTCTCCCTGTGTAGAACGGGTGGTAACCCTGTGTACACATGCTTTGTGTGAAGGAGTGAGTTGCCTGTGGCTCAGTATTACATGCGCACTGATAAGCCTTGTCGCTTGATCTCGATGAAATCAATGGATGTTATGTAACCGTATTATAATCATTGGTTGTGGCGATAATTCCTCGTCACAAGGGTGTTTTATCATCTGTAGATTTACGTCAATCTGGTGCTAATTTAGTACCATCGAGTGCATATAATAATGTTGTAACCCAGTCCGGTTGTGGTCTATCAGTCAGTTTAAATGCTGTGGATGATGTCAGTCCTATTCAAGTGAGGGAATGATAATTTCAAGAGGTAGTTTGAGTTTAATTGCCAGTAAAAGTATGTAAGTAAACCCCATACCGCGATATATTGGTTAGGTATAACATGTATGAGGATGGGAGGTATTTATTAATAATAAATGTATGCACCGCCTGCGCCGATTTTACTGTTAAGTCTGCTTCGAGGCATCGAGGCGTGTCACTAGTGGAGCCTATTTCCACATATCTGCTGGCCCATAGTGATACGGTAAAGATGGACACATCAATCCGCCGTGCTGTTTGGAGATAACTGAAGCCTTCAGTGTGAAGGATAATAATGACTTTACGCCGGTCTTGTGGGGTCTCCGCGGAGACTAACGTGAGAACGTATGACTTACTGCGACCATCAAATCAACACAGGATCGAAATATATCATAATAACAGTAATGGATTCAGATGCGTTATCACAATCAGGACCAACCATTCCGAGGTGACTAGCCACGATCGATTCATTTTCACATCCATCGTGCCCAGGTGTTCGAGGACTTTGTGTGGAGAGTGTACATACCTTAAAAATAATAAACTAAACAGCCCAAGTTACCCATTTACTCTAAATTATTGGGAAAGTAAACTTGCAGAGCACAAGAGGGAAAGTGAATGGAAGAAAACTAAGAGACTGAAGGAGCGGTCCTATAAGTCAACAGTGCCATTAAACTATTAACTGAAAAATTCACAAAGCAACGCTGTTATCTCACCCGTCCACCCAAGGTCTTGAAACGCAGGAGGAAGTTCTTGGGCTCCCGCCACCCCAAGAGGAACGTGGGTGAGAAGACGGTGCCGAACAAGGCATCCCCCTGCGTGCTGGAAGTTGCTGCGTCACGGTACATCACCTGTAAACAGAATATATGATACAGTATATTGATTATAGCAATCCTTCATATGTTGTAGGTTTACAGCGGTTGCTCTCTACCCGAAATTGACCTCTCTTTTGGCCACTCTTTACTTTTATATTTTTGGTGGAGCAACGATTGGCGGACTTTTTTTTCTACACTTTTTTTTGTCGTTGTCCTTGAGCTGCTTCCTTTCCTGTAAATTAAAAATAAAAAAACTCCAAACACCTGTACCTTGTTCTTGGCCCAGGAGACCAAAAGTCCCAAGTGCTTGCATCTTCGAGCAGTGCCTCGAGAGCCATCACCAAAACCTTCAGCGACTCCGGAAGGATTACTGCATCATCGGCAAAAACAAGGTCAGTAACCCTGTTATTGACAATGGACGCTCCATAATCATTCCGGTTCACAACTCTCCCTAGTACCCAGTCCATACAAGTGCTGAAGTGCCTTGGGGAAAGGACACAGTCCTGCTTCACTCACGCATTCACGGGAAAGAAGCTGGACAAGTCCCCACCCCAACACTTCATAGCACTCTCATTCCCAGAATACAAGCCAGTCAGCAAACCAATAAAAAGTCCCTGTAGAAATCCCACAGAGTCGCAGAAGTTCCCAGAGTGCCTTCCGATGCAGTGAATCAAACTCCTTCTTGAGCTCGACATAGACTGCAAGCATCCCGTCAAAATTCGCGTCGGCGCTCCGCCAGTATACGAAGCGCTAGAATGCGGTCAGTTGTCAACTTACTTGGCGTGAACCCAGACTGTTCAGGTCTCTGCAGCTTAAGCAGCTGACTGCGAAGTCGCATCAGCAATATGTAGGCAAGCACATTGCCTGGCACACTGAACAGTGAAATATCACGGTAGTTGTTGCAGTCCTGACGGTTCCCTTTCTGTTTTCAGATAGGGACGACCAGCCCCCGCTTTCAGTTTGGAGGAATGGTACCAGATTGCCATACGGCAGTCAAGACCGCATGCAACCCGCCTCACTTTCAGCTTTGTGATGGGAAGGGATTCGTGAAAATGATAGAAAGATAAAACATTGTTGGTTAGACCTGAAAAGGATGAAACTTGCGATCGACATGAATACCACGAATATGGTAAGTTACATTGAAAAAAATATCCAGGAAAAGTTAATCATTTTTGCCGATAAATCGATGGGATCTTTCCCGGAGGTGATGGAACTCTTATTGAAGTAATAAAGCGGTATTGGCATGGATTCGGGTATTCGTAGCGGAAGTGGTTCGGACAAAGTCACTGTTAATAATTTAAAATATGGACTTTGAAACGGCTCGTTGTAATGGTTCGCTAAAAGAGAAGTTATGAAAACTAATGAAGCAAATCAAGAAACTCAACGTGAAAAAAAATTAAGCAATGACAAACTTAACTGACTTAACTTTATGTATACATAAGAACTTAGGATATAAAATGTTTTGAGCTTCGAGTGCAGAAAATGGGTGTTGGTTACACAATAACAACAGTCATAATATATGTATTGCTTTGTATTTAGAAACACCAACGTTGTTGACCGGGTTGAATTAGCAAGGTCTCATGAAAATTGTTTCATCTGTCTGAAAGTCACTCATCTGGCTAAACATTGCTCTTTTAAGTATGTGCTCATTGAAAAATAAGAAGCAGTGGATTCCGATTAATGATCTAGATACCTCGAGCAATGACGTTAAGGTTGCAGCAGCAAGAAGGAGATTTACGGAGTGAAGGCTAGAAAACCAATGGATTTGTATATATGATGTACCGTAAAAAAAACTCGAAGACATGTTAAGGGGGAAAGTGGAAAATTGACCATTTTTACAAATTTCACACAGTCATGCCAGAATTATCCCATGATTCTGCATAGGCACGTATTACCAAGGGCACTTCAAATCGCTATCTAGTGTCACTGTCTCACATTCATAGGGTAAGAGAAGGATTACAAATAATATGAAGATCTAGATCTTTGTCATGCACAATGCCATAAACGCGTGCTGAGGTTATCTATAAAAACGTGGGCCAATCCACTCCGAAGCATAACTTCTTGAGGCCCACCGCTGTTCAGCACTACGTTACCAAGGTATGGGAGATTTTTCAAAATATCAATATCCTCGCTACACACAGAAACAGACTATACTGTTTACTTTAGTAAGGCTCCAAACGAACGTACCTTTGTATTAAACCATGAACCCTGAAGGCCCAAGAAATTCACTTCTTCGAGCATTGCCTTGAGAGCCATCACTGGAACCTCCAGCGACTCCGCGAGGATTACTGCATCACCGGCAAAAACAGAGTCGGAGATCCTGGTATTGACAATAGATGCCCCAAGTTTACCTTGAACACAACTCGGCCTAATACCCAGGCCATACATGAGTTGGCATCTGGTGGGGCAAGGAAAAAGCCCTGCCCCACTCGTGTTCACAGGATTGAAACTTGACACGCCCACCCCAATCATTCAATCCCAAAGTACTGGCCAGTCAATCAAGCAGCTATTCTTGTAGCAAATCCACGGAGTCACAGGAGATCCCAGAGCGCCTTACGATTTGCTGAATAAAACACTTCCTTGAGATCGTCAAAGGCTGCCAGCATCACCTATCAAAATGAATGTCGACGCTCCTCCAGCACGCGAAGCGCTATAATACGGTAAGTTTTCGACATACCAGGCGTAAATCCGGATTACTTAGGTCTCATCAGCATCATGAGATGGATGCCAATCCGAATGAACAATAAATGGGAAAGCACCTCGCTTGGTACTGTAATCAATGTATTACCGCTGTAGTTGTTGAAGTCTTGACGGTCTTCTTCTCTTGCCAGATGGGACGACTACGTAGCTCCCTCGTCCAACCAGGAATGGTATTAGAATGCCTTACGGCTGTTGGAAACGCTTGCAACCCATGCATGCCTTAGCTTTGCAATGATGTTACAAATACTAGCTACCTTTGCCCCAAAAGCTTTAGCATATAATGGATAGTTGTCCATTTCCTCTTTTATATAAATTGTATTGTTTATGACAAACATATTAAAGTATTAAAGTGTGCCTTTCCACCCCTCAACCTTGCCGTATCCTGTCTGACCTCGTCACGATAAGGTGGGCTTTCGTCAATGGGTGAATCAGCATTCGTCATTTGTAGGCCGGGATTCAGAGCCGCCCGCTCAGTGTCCACCGTGTACACCTGCTCAAGGTACTCAGAACAATGAGCTCTCTGCCCATCAATGTCTGACACGAATCAACCATCTCTTCTTCGTAAAGTGCTAACCTGAGATGGTATTCAGGGCTTGATAGGCAGTTATGTGGTCATTTTCATTGAAACGACATACCATTCCTTGTCTCTCCGAAGAACTCTAGTTTTGCCCGACTTGGCCATATACTGGTTCTGATTCCCAGCATGGAGTATGTTGACTTTGGAGGTTTTCCACTGCACACTTTTACAGTAGAAGGGCTTCGCGTTTAAAGGTATCTAACAGTTCTACAAGTTCCAGTGTGCTGAACACAATGAACCGATGTGTGACTGTTCCAGGATATTCATGGGCACATGTACTAAGGCTTTCAATCTCTCAAGATGTCATTGTGGTTATATCTCGAGAGTTCTCTTGATTACAGCTGAAGCTCGTATTACAACAGCAAGCCTATTATAAGTTGCAAAGAACTCAGCACATCGGAAAACACAGCCGTTCTGAATGATTCTCCACCTGCAACGATTGATTACAAAAATGTGGTAAATCTCCTTAGCTACCATTGCAATATCATGTCAAGCAGCGCAGCTCTGGTCTTTGTTACCATGAACATTCAATGCTCAGCGTCCTGGATCTTGCAGAATTTACGAGACAGCTGCCTTTGTATCCATGTTGAGGAGTCCAACTCAACGCATAGCCAACCGTCAGTATTGGAATTAAAGTCACCGAAGACAATGAGTGTGTACCAAGATGATCATTGGTCTGATATGAAATAGAGGTTAGCGTAGAATACCTCCTTATATTCAGTTGAACACTTCTCAATAGGAGCGTTCACTGAAACACGAGACATGAAGAATGTATTTTTCCGATTTCCCATGGAATGATTACAGCTTCCAGGAAAGAGACCCCTCTGTATGTGCCCAGATAATCATTGAGGTGATTGTCTTTGGAATGGAGGCACACATTCCACGTACTTTCTCTACTCCTCATGCCTTGGTTCAGTCACGCTTGTTTCTCGTGCTATCAAAGATAAAGAGGCAGCTCACAAAAGGTACCAGAGTCATCGCACTCCTGCTACCCATGATCTTTACATTTCCTCCCCGAATCGTACCAAATCTATTCTTCGACTCACCAAAAACGTTTTCATCAGAGACTTCTGGCACCTAGCCATAAATATCTCCGATATCACTTCCTCATCTTTCCCTCCTCTCCTTAACCTTGACGGCATCACCGCCGTAACATCTATCTCGAAAGCTGAACTCATCGCTCAAACTTTCTTTAGAAACTCCCCTAGGGACGATTCTGGGCATATTCCTCCTACTCATTCCCCCTCTGACTCCACTATGCATGTTATTAAGAATATTAAGAATGATGTCTTTTATGCCGTCTCTGGCCTAAATTTTCAGAAGGCCTGATGGAGTACCTCTTATTGTCCTTTAAAACTGTGCTTTGGTACTAACAAACTGCCTGGTCAAACTCTCGTCTCTGCCTTTCAACATCAACCTTTCTTCCTGCTGGAAGTACGCCTACATAAAGCCTGTGCCTAAGAAGAGTGACCGTTCCAGTACCTCAATCCTTAACTAAAAGATTTATGTCTTGGGGAGTTCATCCGTACCGTGATGATTGCTGGTCCCCCTGACTGTTCGCCACTTGCTCGTCGAGTGCCCCAGTCTTGTGGACCTCCGAGAGCGGTACCGCTCCCGGTGTCGGGGTGGAGATGGGAGCTTCTACCTCTCTCTGGTGCCGGGGGAGAAGGCACTCTCCCCGGGACATGAGGTCATAGACTACCTTCAGGAGGCTGGTATCCTCGATATGCTGTAAGTTTACACCCAATAGCAGTTGCTTCTATATTGGTTTTAGAATTTCTATTAGGCACTTAACTTTTCATTATTTTACGATTCTTGAGTTTTAACAATCTTACGTTTTTATGCGAGGTCATTTTATTCGGCGCCATCATTATGACCAGTGCAGTTATGGCGCAATGACTAGTCCAACCAATCAATCAATCCGTTTTGGCCGTTCTATCTCTGCTGCGGCAGACGGTCACTGTTCTTCCCCTAAACCTATCAACAGTGGTGTCCCCGAGGGCTCTGTCCTGTCTCTCTCTCTCTTTCTGATATCCATCATTGATCTTTCCACAACAAATTGCCCTATCCACTCGTACGCCGTACTCTCGTACGTTCGTACTTTACTTTGCATTATTCAAATTCTTTAAACAGAAGACCCTCCCAACAGGAAATAATGGCTTCAGACTGGAGGCTGCAGAACGCTTAACCTCAAACCTCGCTATCATTTCCGATTGGGGCAGAAGAAACCTGGCTGTGATTGCCACGACAAAGATGGGGGAAGTCACGGCCAGGGCTGTCGTCCCTGGTCATATTTCCATATAACAAGTCGTAAGAGGAAGACTGCCCTGGGCCGCCTTAGGGTATGTCACACTCGATACACACATGGCTTCCTCATGTCCCGGGGAGTCCAGCCATTCTGTGACAACTGCTTGGTCCCCCTGACTGTTCTGTACTTGCTGGTCGAGTGCCCAAGCCTGGGGATCCTGCGAGAGCGGTATCTCTCCCGGTGTCGGGGTGGAGATGGAAGTCTCTCTCTCTCTCTCTCTCTCTCTCTCTCTCTCTCTCTCTCTCTCTCTGGTGCTGGGAGAGAAGGCACTCTCCCTGGGACATGACGTTTATGGCTTTCTACAGGAGGCTGGCGTCCTCAACCTCCTGTAGGTTTTATTGACCTTTTATTGAGTCCTTTTTTTTTATTTTATTTTCAATTAGTTACCGTTTGTTATAGTTTATTAAGTATTATAATCGGCGCCACATGACCATGCAGTTGCGGCGCCAAAACCAAACGCCCCAATAATTATCAATTCACCTATCACCTCAACACAAACTTCAAAACACCTATCCCCTATTCTTCGACAACACTCAGCTGTCAAGCCTGTCATCTTCTTCTACACTATACATCCTCGGTCTATCCTTAACTTAACTGGAAACTTCATATTTCCTCTCTCACTAAATCAGCTTCCTTGAGGTTGGGCGTTCTGTAACATATCCGCCAGTTCTTCTCCCCCGCACAGTTGCTCTCCATATACGGGCCCTTGTCCGCCCTCGTATCGTGTATGCATCTCACGTGTGGGGGGGCTCCACACACACAGCTCTCTTGGACAGTGTATAGTCTAAGGCTCTTCGTCTCATGAACTCCTCTCCTCTTAATGACAGTCTCCTACCTCTTAAATTCCGCCGCCATGTTGTCTCTTTATCTTCTGTCGATATTTTCATGCTGACTGCTCATCAATATACTGTCCAAATCCCTTATGCAAAAGTTAACCAGCATATTCATTCTTTCATTTATCACGCTGGTAAAGTCTGGAACAATCTTCCTTCACCTGTATTTCCTCCAGCCTACGACTTGAACTCTTTCAAGAGGAGAGTGAAACTGACCTTTCTTGGCCACTTGTTCTAACCCTTTTTTTTTTTTATAGGAGCAGTGATCTGCGGAATTTTTTTCATTACTGTTTTCATTTTTTGCCTCTGAGCTATTTCCTTACTGTAAAAACAAAACGGGGTAACCTCAATCAGAAATGACTGCAGTTAGCCGGAGACATATGGAGCTACCTCCATACGCTAGGTATCATTACTCAAACCGGCCCAGCAGAACGCCATTATAAAAGAACAGCAGGTGTAGGTTTTACGAGTAGGATCTCTTGTTTTAGAGGGTCATTATTTAGTATCAAACTTTCTAGGTAACTTAATTGTGTATCTAACTATCTTCTCAATTAAATTTCTAATGACAAAATTAAAAGTCCTATATGTTTCTAGCATACTCCATAAAAAAAATGATGTAACGTCAGCTCTCTTCACATCAGCAAGGGCTAGTACCATTGTTAGACTTTCAGGATATTCGGGTCTTAGCCTAAAATTTTGTAGAACCACAGTATTTACTGAATCTAATTGGGTTTTAAAAAAAAGTCTAAAATGCCATAAATATAAAAAAGGCAATACGAAATACTCATACCTCAAGCCCAGTAAGCTCACACCTTACAATCGTACTGGTACTGACGTTGCCATTCCACAAGGGCACGTTAAGGATGGGAGAAGGCTGAGTCTCTCACTTTTTCTTTATTTAATTAAGTAGTTCGAGATTTATATGTATTGCATCTGGACCGATAATTGTTTAAATGATCAGAGCTCATTCAATACTTTTCATTGGTTAATATTTCAAAGCTGGGCAAGTTTTAACCCGGTAGCTGCGGGGATCATGTTTCTTAAAGGTCCCTCTAAGCAAGAAAAAGGAGAAAGAATCATCACTCACGCAAACCATTTCATAATATACATTACCGCATTTGTGATCAGTTTATGCATCATCTGTTTTTTGTGGGGGGGTTTATATCATGGCAAAAATTTGGCCCGTCGCTGGTACACGGTAAAGCCACAAATTTGGCCCATCGCTGCTACCGGATTGAAACGGGGTGTTGAATACTACTATTGCAATCGTTAGTGTTGAAAGTAGTAACGGGCCAAGAGGAGTGGAGAAAGATGCAGAGGAAGGCACCAGGGTTCAACATCCAAATATAAATTCAAACCTAGTTGTAAACGAAAGTAATGTTTATAACCTTAGCTGATGGGCTGAAAGTAAGTGGTCCAGTGATGCAGCCAACACTGAAGAAGGACTGTGGCTTTAAAGGTGTTAAGGGGACGGCCATGTCCGAGTATCCAAAGGGCATGTCAATAGTGGCCACAGTGACGGCAGTGTAGTCGGTCCACCCTTTCAGAGTTGTGTTTGTGCCTCCTGAAAATTTATTTAAACAAATTCATTATGTGACGTTACATGCAACCAAGGAAGATGTATTTATCACAATCAGAGAGTTTTTGTAGTGTAGTACACATTTTTTACCTGAACATGTGGAAAGCGATGACTCCCGGCAGGAGGCGCCACACAGATACATGGGCGGCGTGCAGGTCCACTCTCCCTCCATGGGGCATGCGGGCACCCCTCCATTCACACATTTCTCTCGCATCGTCTTGCATCAAAAGAAAAAAAACGGACATTAATATATATATATATATATATATATATATATATATATATATATATATATATATATATATATATATATATATATATATATATATATATATATATATATATATATATATATACATATATATATATATATATATATATATATATATATATATATATATATATATATATATATATATATATATATATATATATATATACATATATATATATATATATATATATATATATATATATATATCAGAGCTGGGCACTTCCGATCATCAGTCCGATCGTCCGATCTTCCGATCTGATCGGAACAGCAATTGGCGATCGGAATGCAAAGACTGGATCATCTTTGTAAAATGTAATCGGACTGTGGAGATCGGAACTTCACAAACTAACTTCCGATCACCGATCACAGAAAAGAAAGTGGTCAACGTTGTCATGGCAACAAGTGACTGCGGACTTCTTACAATTATTTTTATACACGTTGCTAAATAGTTACTTCAATAAGCGTCTTTATTTATAAAATTAAGCGATAATTATTGATCGTTAATTTATTTAATCATGGTAAGGTATCGTGAACGAGACGCGCTAAGTCGCTTTATTTGCTTGGCGGGACTTGTTACACGACGCCATGACAATGTGGTGTGGGCTGCAGTAGAGGCTTCCGTCCACTCCAGTAACCGAGTGGCCTGCCCCAGGGCCAGTTGTCAGTTATGTATTTTCTGCTGCAGTGTTACCACCCTCTAATGGCAGCAGCGGCAGTTCCTTTTCGGGAAACCAACAAGACCTAAGCTAAAAGGGGGGGCTTCGCCCCGCCTCGACACCCCCACCTTCTTAACCGGGGGGAGGGGTTTGCCTTCCCTCGCCACGTATCCTAATACATCCCATCCAATCTGCGCATGCGCGGGATTTGTTTACAAACAAAGGGTGGATGAATTGCGACACGGTACCGTGTCTATGTCGACTGCCTATCGCGATATGTCCCACCTGAGTTTTTTTTTTCTTTTTAAAAGTAAATGTTGACGTATGTTTTGAATTTGAAAATTGCTTGAAATATGAAAATCTCTTCCTGCACTCTTTGTATGTCGGTAAATGAGGTATGTCGGTAAATGTGATAAATGAAATAATCTGCTCCCCTTGTATGTCCGTAAATGTGATAAATGAGATAACCTACACCCCTTGAACGTCGGTAAATGTGATAAATGAGATTACCTGAACCCCTTGTATGTCGGTAAATGTGATCAATGAGGTAACCTACACCCCTTATATGTCAGTAAATGTGATAAATGAGATAACCTGCACCGCTTGTATCTCGGTAAATGTGATTAATGAGATACCCTACACCCATTGAATGTTGGTAAATGTGATAAACGAGGTACCCTACACCCCTTGTATGTCGGTAAATGTGATAAATGAGGTACCCCACACCCCTTGTACGTCGGTAAATGTGATAAATGAGATAACCTGAACCCCTTGTATGTCTGCAAATGTGATCAATGAGGTAACCTACACCCCTTATATGTCGGTAAATGTGATAAATGAGATAACCTACACCCCTTATAAGTCGGTAAATGTGATAAATGAGATAACCTGCACCCCTTGTATCTCGGTAAATATGATTAATGATTTACCCTACACCCATTGAATGTCGGTAAATGTGATAAACGAGGTACCCTACACCCCTTCTATGTCGGTAAATGTGATTAATGAGGTACCCTACACCCCTTGTATGTCGGTAAATGTGCTAAATGAGGTACCCTACACCCCTTCTATGTCGGTAAATGTGATTAATGAGGTACCCTACACCCATTGAATGTCGGTAAATGTGCTAAATGAGGTACCCTACACCCCTTGTATGTCGCTCAATGTGATAAATGAGGTACCCTACACCCCTTGTATGTCGCTCAATGTGATTAATGAGGTACCCTACACCCCTTGTATGTCGGTAAATGTGATAAACGAGGTACCCTACACCCCTTCTATGTCGGTAAATGTGATTAATGAGGTACCCTACACCCATTGAATGTCGGTAAATGTGCTAAATGAGGTACCCTACACCCCTTGTATGTCGCTCAATGTGATAAATGAGGTACCCTACACCCCTTGTATGTCGGTAAATGTGATAAATGAGGTAACTTTTTTTGTTTACATCTCACCCTATAGCGCCGGTAGGCTTTCTTCAGGGGCCTGGTGGTCGGCCCGTCATGCCGCAGGCAATTTTTATAGTGGCGTTAGTTATGTTTGGCTCATGCCGCCCCCTGGAACTTATTTTCGATTCGCTTGTGCGGTTTCTTCTAGATTCCGGGATGATAGGTGGTCTTCTGAACAGCCTGTGGGTAGGCTTAAGCCACTCGGCGGTGACTAAAAAATCCCAGGTGGTAGCGTGGGATTTGAATCGACGTTGTCCATGGCGTGCTGAGTGCTGGCCCCGCACGCTAATCACTCAGCCACCGCCTACCCTTGTATGTCAGTTTATGTGAAAAATGAGTTAACCTAAACCCCTTGTATGTCGGTAAATGTGATAAATGAGGTAACCTGAAACCTTGTATGTCAGTAAATGTGATAAATGAGATAACCTATACCCCTTGTATGTCGGTATATGTGATAAAATTAATGAGATAACTTACATCCCTTGTATGTCAGTATATGTGATAAATGAGATAACCAACACCCCTTGTATGTCGGTAAATGTGATAAATGAGATAACCTACACCCCTTGCATGTCGGTAAATGTGATAAATGAGATAACTTACACCCCTTGTATGTCGGTAAATGTGATAAATGAGATAATTTACACCCCTTGTATGTCGGTATATGTGATAAATGAGATAACCTACACTCTTCTGATTGATGGTCATGTTTCTTGGATTCTCTCCATTTAATGGCAGGGTATCTGAATTATGGGGTCCATGTCATTCTTGAATTTGGCCATTTTCACATAAAAGCTGCCATGCTGTCTTGCCACCATCTTGCCTGGACAAACTACGATATCAACACTGTTTGTAAACATCGGGTTTAGCGCATGCGCAGATCAGGATGGGATGTCTTAAGATACGTGGATGGCAGATGACACAACACCGGCTTACTTAAAATCAAAACCTTATTGCTTATGTTCTTCTTGTAACTAATTTATTTATGGACCAATACCTTTTATTCAGAAAGCTATTTAATCAGGAAGGATAGAAGATTAATGATCACTATCGCTCTTTTATTATAGAATAGTAAAAAATATTTCCTAGATATCGATGATAAAATATTAAAAATTTTAAAAATGTTTGTCAAAAATCTAAATCAACTTCAAACAAAAGTTAAAATAGCGAACATAATTCCTTTGTCATACTTTCAGAAATTGAATAAAAAGAGTAGACTTAAATAAATGCCTAAAATAAGAAGTTAAGATAACATTTTTTATTTACCATGTCCTGTATACCAAAAGAAAGAGGAAAAATAAAGATATTTATAAGCAAATAATTAAGTTATTACTTATTTGAAATTATTACTTAAAGAACGCCTAAAATAGGTGTTTCTTGTAATTATTATTTTAAAAAATAATAGTAATTATTATAAGTTTTAATGATCGGATGATCGGAATAGTGCTCGGAACAGCAGTACTTAAAAATTGATCGGATGATCGGAATCAGATCAGTTGCTCAAACTGATCGGATGATCGGGGATCGGAACAGCAAAAAAGTGATCGGCGCCCTCACGGAGCTCATCTTTAATCCTAGAATCTAGAGTCCGGGGTGATAGGTGGTCTTCTGGACAGCATGTTGGTAGTCTTACATCACCCGGCAGCGGCTGAAAAATCCCAGCTTGGTGTCACCGGGCGGGGCGCGAACCCGCGACGTCCTGAACGCTGCGCCGTCACGCTATCCATTCAGCCACCGCTTCCCCCCATATATATATATATATATATATATATATATATATATATATATATATATATATATATATATATATATATATATATATATATATATATATATATATATATATATATATATATATATATATATATATATATATATATATATATATATATATATATATATATATATATATATATATATATATATATATATATATATATCTATAAATATATATATATATATATATATATATATATATATATATATATATATATATATATATAGTTCTGGCGCAGGCGAGTCTTTATAGTGGCGCCCTCTTGCATTGGCTCATGCTGCCCTCTCGGAGCTCATCTTTAATCCTAGAATCTAGAGTCCGGGTTGATAGGTGGTCTTCTGGGCAGCATAGGGGAGGCGGTGGCTGAGTCGACAGAGTGACGGCGCCGCGTTCAGGAAGACGCGAGTTCAATCCCCGTCCGGTGCCACCAAGCTGGGATTCTTCAGCCGCCGCCGAGTGGCTTAAAACTACCCACATACTGTCCAGAAGACCACCTATCAAGGATTAAAGATAGGACAGAACCCTGTGGGACACCACTGTTAATAGGTTTAGGGGAAGAACAGTGACCGTCTACCACAGCACAAATAACGGTCAGAAAGGAAACTGGAGATAAAGGTACAGAGAGAAGGATAGAAACCGTAGGAGGGTAGTTTGGAAAGCAAAGATTTGTGCCAGACCCTATCAAAAGCTTTTGATATGTCCAACGCAATAGCAAAAGTTTCACCGAAACGGCTAAGAGAGGATGACCACGAGTCAGTTAAGAAGGCTAGGAGATCACCAGTAGAACGGCCCTTGCGGAACCCATACTGGCGATCAGATAGAAGGTCAGAAGTGGAAAGGTGCTTTTGAATCTTCCGGTTAATGATTGAATCAAAAGCTTTAGATAGACAAGAAAGTAAAGCTATAGGACGGTAGTTTGAGGGATTGGAACGGTCACCCTTCTTAGGCACAGGCTGTATGAAGGCATACTTCCAGCAGGAAGGAAAGGTAGATGTTGACAGGCAGAGGCGAAAGAGTTTGACCAGGCAGGATGACAGCACGGAGGCATATATATATATAGATATATATATATATATATATATATATATATATATATATATATATATATATATATATATATATATATATATATATATATATATATATATATATATATATATATATATATATATATATATATATATATATATATATATATATATATATATATATATATATATATATATATATATATATATATATATATATATATATATATATATATATATATATATATATATATATATATATATATATATATATATATATATATATATATATATATATATATATATATATATATATATATATATATATATATATATATATATATTATATATATATATATATATTATATAATAAAACGGCGGTGGCTGAGTGCTTAGCGTGCAGACCCCCCGCATTCAATGCGTTCTGTACGATACGGGTTCGAATCCGCACGCTAAGACCTAGGATTCTTCAGTCACCGCCGAATGGTCTAAGACCACCCATATGCTGTCCTGAAGACCACTATAAAAAATATTAAAAAAATGCCTGCGCCGTGACGGGCTTCGGCCGACCACCATGCCCCTGAAGAAAGCCTACCGGCGCTATAGGCGAACACGTAAATATATAAATATATACCACAACATAGACTTCTGTGTGCTGACATAGTCACGAAATAGAGAAGAAAATATAAAAAAAGAGAAGAAATAAAAATAAAAGTGTGAAAGCTGAGGGAGAAGGAAATCAGAAGAGTTTAAACAAAGAGTGAAAAGGTAAAATGAAGACAATAATGGAGGATGGGAATAACTGAAAGAAAATATCATGAAAGCAGGGAGAGAAGTGTGTGGTGAAACAAAAGGAATTAGAAGAAAGGAAAGAGGGACGTGGTGGTGGAATGGAATAGTATAGCAGGCCATCAAGAAGAAGGAGGCATACAAGAAATGGCAGAAGACAATGGAGGAGGAAGAAAGAGAGGTGTTTAAAGAAAAGGCAAGAAAAGAGGTAGCGAAGGCGAAGAAGAAAGCAACAGAAGAGTGGGTGAGGGAGAGACAAGGGAGATATTAAAAAAAATGAGATTTAAAGTTGCAAAACAGATGGAGAGAGAGAGAGAGAGAGAGAGAGAGAGAGAGAGAGAGAGAGAGAGAGAGAGAGAGAGAGAGAGAGCAGATGTAGTTGGGGCAAAGTTTGTAAAAGATGAAGGAGGGAACATCATGGTGGAAAAACTTTTTTTGGGAAAGATGGAGTAAAAATTTCAGTGAACTGTTAAATGAGAAAAATGAATATACGATAAATGAAACTGGAAAAGCAGAAAGCCCACAAGAAAAATACGGAAGAGGTAGTAAAAGAAGCACTTAAGGAAATGAAAAATGGTAGACCAGCAGGACCTTCAGGGCTAACAGTAGATTTAATAAAAGCAGCAGGAAAGGAAGGAGTGGTGCAATTGACAAGTGTTAAACGATGTATTAAAAAAGGGAGAGATACCAGAAGACTGGAAAGGAAGCGACATTATACCCATTTTTAAAGGGAAAGGAGATGCTTTGGAATGTGGTAACTATAGGGGGATAAGGTTACTGGAGCATGGCATGAAGGTATATGAAAAAGTCCTGGAGAAGAGGCTGAGAAGGATAGTAAGAACTGATAAATGTCAGTTTGGCTTTTGCCCTGGGAGATCAACAAGTGAAACAATATACAATATGAGAGGGCTTCAAGAAAGGTTTATGGAGAAGAGATTGTATCATGTTTTTTGTAGATCTAGAGAAGGCATTTGACAGAGTACCAAGGGAAATTATAAGATGGGCATTGAGAAAGCAAAGAGTACCAGAAAGATTGGCTGAATTGGTGATGGGACTATATGAAGGTACAAAATTGAGAATGAAAACAGTGGTGGGAACATCAGATGAGTTCGAAACTGGAGTGAGGGTTCACCAGGGATTTGCCCTTAGCCCGCTCTTGTTTATAACAGTAATGGAGGAGGCAACAAGAAAACCAAGAGGAGAGGCACCATGGGAGCTGCTGTATGCAGATGACTTGGTAGTAAATGCAGATACAGCAGAAGTGAAAGAAAAATTTAATAAATGGAAGGAAGGAATGGAGGAGAGAGGTTTGAAAATTAATATGGAAAAAAAAACAAAGTACATGGGAACTAGAAAAGAAGCAAGAGAAAAGATTAAATCAAGAAAATATCCTTGTGGATGGTGTGGGAAGGGAGAAGGTGTAAATTATGTCTTGTGCACATGTTGCAGGCAGTGGTGCCACCTTAGATGTCAGGCCTCAGAAATGTAAGAGGAGTGCAGAACTTTACATGCCCAGCTTGCGTAAGGAGACAGCAAGGACAATAAACTGAGAGGGATGAACTAGAGGTGAATGGATGAAAGCTGGTTGAGGTAGAACATTTCTGTTATTTGGGGAGATGTTCTGAATCTGGACTGTTAGGCGGGAGTGGAGAGAACAGTGAGAGCGAGAGTGGCGGCAGCGTGCTTAAAGCGGAGGGAGGTGGCTAGTCTGCTCGTGAATCACAGCATCCCTCTTAAGTAGGGGTTCCCAACCATTTTGTTCCTCTGTAACCCTTGGGCATTTTTATAGGTTCCCGTGTACCCCTAAAAATTTAGGATTAAAAAAAATGAAACTGTAATATTTTTATATTATTTTATAATGAAATCTATGTGTAGACTGATGATATAATTTAAATAACAGTTTTGCTTACCAAAATGAGGAAATTGTAAAAAAAACCCACGACATTATGCAATTTGAATGAAGATTACAACACCATGTATTCTACAGTAGTGGTTATTTTCTCGGACCCAATTTACCCCCTGAAAAGTGCAAATGTACCACTGGGGGTACATGTACCCCAGATTGGGAACCCCTGCGAGTCTAAAGAGTAAAGCAGGGGTGTACTAAGCGTGTATTAGATCAGTGATGTTGTATGGAGCAGAAATATGGGATCTAACTAGAAAAATGGAGGTATTGAGAGCAAGTGATCGCAGAATGCTGAGGTATATGGCGGGGATCAGGTGTCTAGATAGGGTGTCCAGTGCAGATGTAGCTAACAGATGTAGAGTAGAGGACCCCCGATATTTTGGACATGTAAAGAGAGCAGGGGAGGATACAGTGCTGGGAGTTGTGGAGAGATTAGAGGTAGAAGGAAGGAGACCAGTTTGTAGACTAAGAAAACATGGAGAGGTTGTATACAGGTAGACTTGGCGTTTATGGGATTCGATGAGCATCGGGCAGAAGATAGAGTAGAATGGAGGAGAGCCATAAGGCGTCCAACCGCTATATATATATATATATATATATATATATATATATATATATATATATATATATATATATATATATATATATATATATATATATATATATATATATATTTTACATCTATCTACTTATCAACACACACACACACAGTAAATATCAGTTAATTCGATTTCCAGCGGACCAGTCTCATGTTGGATTATCAGATACACCGAACTATTAGATGGCAGTGCATTTATAAGCAATTCATAATTTTAGTTTGGTCCCCCTTTGCTAATGTAGCGCTATAAGTGTGCATAGTTTCAATTCTGAACTGGTTAACTTCTCTAGGTTCCCTATCGTTACCACCCTTCATATTAATGTATGATCAGTAACTGGAGGGAGGAGGAATGTTATGTCTTTCCACTAGACTAAACTGTGGGCAGGTGGCAGCTGAGTCCTGACCTCTTATTTTTGTATGGAGGGTGTAGCATGAATTGTGTAACATTCTCAAACTTGAAAGAATATCTAGCCATGTAGCCATCGGGGGTACACGTGGTTACCAAGGGCTCTTATATTAGGGTTGCATTTATAATAAGCACTTTTATAGTCATCGAGAGTACGTGCAGTTCTAGTCACTCGAAATAGCGTTTTTTTCCAGTTATTTACTGTTAGTGAGCACAAGTAATTCCCAGGATCACTTACATTAGCGTACACTGTTGATTCTGAAGCCATCCATCCGTCAACCATGGTCAAGCACTCGTCTTCCATGATAACCGCCGTATCAAGCACATAATTACTCACACAGCTGTTGACCTCTTGGGATGACACTGGGGAAACTTCAGATGACCAGCTGTGCCCATACACTTTCGTCTCCAGGTCTGTTGAATGAGGGGGATGCAAATTCAATGGTGGGACAGGCCAAGCAAAGTTTCACTTCAGTATTCAAAAGACATGGAATAGACAATCCCGATTAACAGGTCCGAGTGACGATTATGTTTTGTTATAAAAATGGCTAAAAAATACAATTGTCTCCACATTTGTTCATGATAAGAATTGTTGGAAACTAATTTCCACAAAGTACTGAGTAGTTTAGAAGCCACAAGTTCATGAGGTCAAAATCTCCATAAAAAATAGCACTGCCTAAAAATGATAATCATGAAAAATGACAACCATACAAAGCACATTTTTTGTATCTTTCTACAGTAAAGGAAGCAGCTCAAAGGCTTGTATATATATATATATATATATATATATATATATATATATATATATATATATATATATATATATATATATATATATATATATATATATATATATATATATGACTGTTAAGCACGGCTCATATCAATGAAAGTAGATATAAGTGTTATTTTGAAATTTGTTTACGGATACATCAAAGCATGCTGCTACTGTATAAGGTAACGAGCTGGAAGTTAATGATTGATACACTATAAACGTAACCACAATAAAGTATATGTTAAAGACCACTCGACACTAAAGTGACACTTCTTTACCATAAAAGTAATCATTCTGTACTATACAAGCGACCACTTCGTTGTATGTGATATATCAATACTCCAACCGTGACTATAATACAAATACAGTATATAAGTGACAACTCAACAGTGTAAAAGTGACCACTCTGCAGTGTAAAAGAGACCACTCTACATTGCAAAAATGACAACTCAACGATGTAAAAGTGACCACTATGCTGTAAAAGTGACAGCTCAACATTGTAAAAGTGACCACTCTACACTGCAAGTGACAACTCAACTTTGTAACAGTGGCCACTTTGTAAAAGTTACCACTCTACACTAAAAGACCATATTCTTTCATAGGTGCTGCATGTAGCGCAGGTAGGCTTTCTTGAGGGGTCTCTTCGACGACCCCAGTCCGTTTGTGGCCCAGGCGAATTTCATTCATAGTGGTTGCCGTAATATATGACGCTTGCTTGGCCCATGCTTTCCCCCGGTTCTTCTCATGACCGAAGTCGCTGAAGTCAGTATTAATTGAAGATCTGGGCGGAATGTGGGTAATCTTCCGCCACTCGGCGATGATTTGAAAAATCAGTGTGTTTCGGTACGACTCAAACCCAGGTCCACGGGCTCACCACGCCCGCACACTGAGCACTCGGCCTCCGCCTCCTCCACCGTAAAAGTGGCAACACTAAGTGACCACTCTACACCGTTAAAGAGACTACACTAAGTGACCACTCTACACCGTTATAGTGACTACACTGTAAGTGACCACTCTACACCGTTAAGAGACCACTGTAAGTGACCACTCTACACCGTTAACAGACCACTGTAAGTGACCACTCTACACCGTTAAAGTGACTACACTATAAGTGACCACTCTACACCGTTAAATTGACTACACTGTAAGTGACCACTCTATACCGTTCAAGTGACTACACTGTGAGTGACCAGTCTACACCGTTAAAGGGACTACACTGTAAGTGACCACTCTACATCGTAAAAGTGACTACACTATAAGTGACCCCTCTACATTGTTAAATTGACTACACCGTAAGTGACCACTCTACACCGTTAAAGTGACTACACCATAAGTGACCACTCTACACCGTTCAATTGACTACATTGTAAGGGACCACTCTACACCGTTCAATTGACTACATTGTAAGGGACCACTCTACACCGTTCAATTGACTACATTGTAAGGGACCACTCTACACCGTTCAATTGACTACATTGTAAGGGACCACTCTACACCGTTCAATTGACTACATTGTAAGTGACCACTCTACACCGTTAAATTGACTACAGTGTAAGTGACCACTCTACACCGTTAAATTGACTACATTGTAAGTGACCACTCAACACCGTTACATTGACTACATTGTAAGTGGCCACTCTACACCGTTAAATTGACTACATTGTAAGTGACCACTCTACACCGTTAAATTGACTACATTGTAAGTGACCACTCTACACCGTTAAATTGACTACATTGTAAGTGACCACTCAACACCGTTACATTGACTACATTGTAAGTGGCCACTCTACACCGTTAAATTGACTACACTGCAAATGACCACTCTATACCGTTAAAGTGACTACACTACAAGTGACCACTCTACACCGTTAAATTGACTACATTGTAAGTGACCACTCTACACCGTTAAATTGACTACATTGTAAGTGACCACTCTACACCGTTAAATTGACTACATTGTAAGTAACCACTCTATACCGTTAAATTGACTACATTGTAAGAGACCACTCTACACCGTTTTTTTTTTTTTTTTTACAACAAAGGAGGCAGCTCAAGGGCACACAAAAAAAGAAAACAATAATAAAAAAAAGCCCGCTACTCGCTGCTCCTAAAAAAGATACAAAAGAGGTGGCCGAAAGGAAGATCAAATACGGGAGGAGAGGTGTCCTGATACGCTCCTCTTGAAAGAGTTCAAGTCGTAGGCAGGAGGAAATACAGATGAAGGAAGATTGTTCCAGAGTTTACCAGCGTGATGGATGAAAGAGTGAAGATGCTGGTTAACTCTTGCATAAGGGGTTTGGACAGTATAGGGATGAGCATGAGTAGAAAATTGACACTGTAAGTGACCACTCTACACCGTTAAGTGACTACACTGTAAGTGACCACTCTACACCGTAAAAGTGACTACACTGTAAGTGACCACTCTACAGCGTTAAAGTGACTACACTGTAAGTGACCACTCTACAGCGTTAAAGTGACTACACTGTAAGTGACCACTCTACACCGTAAAAGTGACTACACTGTAAGTGACCACTCTACACCGTTAAATTGACTACATTGTAAGTGACCACTCTACACCGTTAAATTGACTACACTGTAAGTGACCACTCTACACCGTTAAATTGACTACATTGTAAATGACCACTCTACACCGTTAAATTGACTACACTGTAAGTGACCACTCTACACCGTTAAATTGACTACATTGTAAGTGACCACTCTACACCGTTAAATTGACTACATTGTAAGTGACCACTCTACACCGTTAAATTGACTACACTGCAAGTGACCACTCTATACCGTTAAAGTGACTACACTATAAGTTACCACTCTACACCGTTAAATTGACTACATTGTAAGTGACCACTCTACACCGTTAAATTGACTACATTGTAAGTGACCACTCTACACCGTTAAATTGACTACATTGTAAGTGACCACTCTACACCGTTAAATTGACTACATTGTAAGTGACCACTCTACACCGTTAAAGTGACTACACTGACTCTGAGACCACTCTATACCGTTAAATTTGACTACACCAAAGTGACCACTTATACCGTTAAACTACACTACTATAAGTTATTTACCACACCGTTAAATTGACTAAATTGTTACACCACTTCCTCTCACACCGTTAAAGTGACTACACTGTAAGTGACCACTCTACACCGTCAAACTGACTACATTGTAAGTGACCACTCTACACCGTTATATTGACTACATTGTAAGTGACCACTCTACACCGTTAAATTGACTACACAAAAAAAGAAAACAATAATTAAAAAAAGCCCGCTACTCGCTGCTCCTAAAAAAGATACAAAAGAGGTGGCCGAAAGGAAGATCAAATACGGGAGGAGAGGTGTCCTGATACCCTCCTCTTGAAAGAGTTCAAGTCGTAGGCAGGAGGAAATACAGATGAAGGAAGATTGTTCCAGAGTTTCCCAGCGTGATGGATGAAAGAGTGAAGATGCTGGTTAACTCTTGCATAAGGGGTTTGGACAGTATAGGGATGAGCATGAGTAGAAAATTGACTACATTGTAAGCAACCACTCTACACCGTTAAAGTAACTGCACTGTAGGTCACCACTCTGCACCGTTAAATTGACTACACTGCAAGTGACCACTCTATACCATTAAAGTGACTACATTGTAAGTGACCACTCTTCACTGTTAAAGTGACTACACCGTAAGTTACCACTCTACACCGTAAAAGTGACCACTCTACACCGTAAAAGTGACTACATTGTAAGTGACCACTCTGCGCCGTAAAAGTGAGTGCACTGTAAGTGACCACTCTACACCGTAAAAGTGACTAAGTTGTAAGTGACCACTCTACACCGTAAAAGTGACTACACTGTAAGTGACCACTCTACACTGTTAAAGTGACTACACTGTAAGTGACCACTATACACTGTTAAATTGACTACACTGTAAGTGACCACTCTACACCGTTAAAGTGACTACACTGTAAGTGACCACGCTACACCGTTAAATTAACTACATTATAAGTGACCACTCTACACCGTTAAATTAACTACATTGTAAGTGACCACTCTACACCGTTAAATTGACTACACTGTAAGTGACCACTCTACACCGTTAAATTGACTACATTGTAAGTGTGTTTTCGCCTTAACTTATGCTGCACTAGATCTTAAAGTGAGCACACACAAAAAAAACTGAAATCATTACCCAACACTTTCATCCCCTTGCTCACCAACATTCTTTTCACATAAATGGTGAAGAGAAAAAAGTCGTGGAACTCTCCACATATCTTTGCAGTATCCTTGATAATCACTGCTCCACAGACTACGATATTCAGTCAAGAACAAATTATGCATCAGCTACATTTGGCCCCCTACGACGAAGAGTGTTCTGTAACAACAACCTGAAAGTATCAACAAAATCTGCGGTCTACCACGCTATGTGTGTCTCCACGCTGCTGTACAGGTCAGAAACCTGGAATCCATACAGGCGCCACGTGAAAATGCTTGAAAATTTCCACACCCGTTGCCTCCAGAAAATTATCGGCCTGTCCTGGAAAGACAAAGTGACTCTTGATGACATCTATCTCCGCACACAGACCTGCAGCATTGAAACACTACTTGCCCGACGCCACTTAACGATGGTTGGATGCCAAAGTACCGTCTCCCGAGGCAGGTACTGTACAGACAGTTGGCGGAAGGTAACAGAGCTGCGGGTGGGTCGAGTAAGCAGAATAAAGATCATTCCAAGGACCTATTGAAAAAATATAGCATTCATCCAGACGCGCTGTAAGCCAAGGCATCAGAGTGAGACGCGTGGAGATCCTCAATTACCAAAGGACTTAAAAAAACGAGAACACTAAGTGAGAAGGGAACTGAAAGCCGCAGAAGACGCCACCAGAACGCCCTCAACGTCGCTCCCCCCAGAGAACGACACCCCTGCCATCTGTGCGTGAAGTTGTGTGGCTCACGAATTGGTATTCACGCACACCTGAGACGGGACGACCGACAGGGACGCTAAACCTTCATCTACTCTTATTCTATCAGAGCAGTCGTCGTCATCGAACTTGATGGAAATCAATAAGCAAGTAAGCAGGAAGAAAATATATATGTTGGAATGAAGAGGCAAAATAGTTTCACAAGGTAGTGTGTCAGTGCAGAAGCATAGTTTTTAGGGATAATATAAGGTACTCCAACGGGTCCATAAGCCTTCTGAGGATTCAGGTTAAAAAGTGCATAGAAAACATCACTGTTAATACTTTTATGGTTACGTCGGAAAGGAGAAAATGCCCTGCATGATCAACGTGCAGGCGCGGTGTCCTGGTGGATCCAAGTTCACCACAAACGGGCTGGGGTCGACCAGCAGGCTTACCGATGCTGCAGGCCGAATATATATATATATATATATATATATATATATATATATATATATATATATATATATATATATATATATATATATATATATATATATATATATATATATATATATATATATATATATATATATATATATATATATATATATATATATATAAAGTAGAATTTACAGAGAAAATTTGAGAAAATAATTAAGCTTCAGAGACAGAAGTAGTAGCAATAGTCCCCGAGTGGAGGAGGCCTAGGGGACGCCCACTGAGTTCGAATCCTAGAAACAACCTCCTTCGTAATGCGCTGGGGACGCACTAAGGGGTCTCTGACCTAGAAACAATAGTCTTTCCACGGAAAATCAAAAGAGCTCATCCTTAGATCGTCCAACCGAGGCGAAGGATAATGCCACAAGCACTGTTTCTTCGGCGGGTCTAGGAGTAGCGATGTGGCAAAATACGTAAATAAGCTTGTGATTGAAGAAGTCTAACAGAGAGTATAATTTACCCAATGATGCTAAAGGATTAGAAATTAGGAAAAAAAATAGTTTGACATATCTTTTAAGCCAAGAGAAGGTTACTTTAAATAATCATTTGCCTGCTTAAAAACGAGAGTATCATGCAATGTTGCTAAGTTCTAGGCAACATAAGATTGTTTTATATAATTATAGCTGGAATTAAAAAAATGAGGAATCAAAGGTCTAAAAATCCATGTAGCATAGTTTGATTTAAAATTATTATCTTAATTCTGAACTAATTTATGTGTTTCTGAGCCAATTTTTTCGCACTGCGGCTCAATAAGAACATTCATTCAATGAAACAAGACAATATGGTTCCGGTATCAGTATGGGTTGCTTACCGCTGTTCTAGGTGGTCATGGATACCCTGAACGAACTGCTGTAGATAACTAAAAGAGCAAATGTGTAGGCTTGCTCGTTAGGTTGGTCCGTTAAGGATGAAAACCAAAGTCGGTGGTAAGCAATGAAATTTCCTATGAAGATATGGGCAACTTAATGCTACCAAAAAGTTATACATAGTTGGCAGAATTAGGAGAGATAAGCAGTGATGGAATGATAATAAGTGGAGGGCAGGTGGTTGAAAATTCTAATAAATCAAGGTCGAGGGTAAGCCTGCATGTATAATTGCGTACAAACCCTTAGGACTAGAAATTTTCTACAAATTATTCACAAAAATATTCAGAAACCAGCCCAGGGAACAAGATGGTTATCGAAGTGGGTTCTCAACAATGGATCAAATCTAAACACTTCACCAGGTAATAAGAGAAAATGGAGCACAGAAAACCACTTTGGCATTTACTGATTGCGGTAGGGCCTTCGACTTCATAGAAACCTAACTGGTGCTGACTGTTATAAAAAATAGGGTGCAGGGAAATCTATTGTATAATTCTTGAAGGCCCTCCCTCCTCCTCCTCCTTCTCCTCCTTTCCCTCTTTCTCCTCCTCGTCCTCCGCCTCCTCGTTCGTCCCTCCCTCCCACAACTGTCCCTCACCTTCCCATTCCCCCTCTTCCTCCTCCCTCTCCTCGTCCGTTCCTCCCTCCCCCCCTCACCCTCCTTTCCTCCTCCTTCCTCTTCCTTCTCCTCCTCCTCCTCCTCCTCCTCCATCTCCTCCCCATCCTCCCCGTCCCTGCCCTGCATAGTCTCAGGTCACCCTTGGACAAGGTGTAATACCTGATCTGTCTCCCGTGCCAGGGTCACGGTGAAGCCTCTGGGCAGCAGCAGTGGTGGATTGGACTGCAGGCAGAGGATCTCTTTATGAGACAATGGCTGGAGTTCCAGGGTCCTAGTCAGCTGGACCGTGCCTAATTATTTAGGCCTGCGGTGTAGAGGAGTGTGGCGACCTCTACACTAATAAAAGCCTCCCTGGGAACCAGTTGTCGGTGTGAGCTCCCCGTCCCTCCCCTCTATCGACGGTACTCCCATCTCTATTCTGCATAACAGCTGGTTCTTGTTTTCTCCTGAAAGAGATGTCTTCCGTGGGCCATTTGAGGTTGTACCTCCCGGCTTCTAGGTGGAGTTTCTGAGGGTTTTTCTTATACTCAAGGAATATTTCAGTCTTTTGGTCTCTCAGGAAGGGCGTCTGATACTCTCTAGAGTTGGTGGAGAACACCTGGTGACAGGTGCCACTGGCCAGGCCTCGAAAGGGTCGCAGAGTTGGGTTAGACGTTTCGGAAAGTGGGAACGAATTGCTGGTTCCTCTCCTCCCTTGCCAGCTCTGCTCTGTGTGACTACGCCGGCCCCGTGCTATGGGACAAAACTTCGAGGACAATAGCTGAAAAGCGCCGGGTTGTGAAAGTCTCTCTCGTGACCGAGGCTCAGGACAAGCGATTGGTCTTTGAGGCGTTTTCAAGACCCTGTGGGAGCGAACTCCCAGTGTTGGAGGCATCTAACACAGCAGTATCTATTTTCCATGCACAATTTTTATACAATTCAATTTATGGTCACAATTTAAGTATTTCGAAAGCGCTTTTAATATTTGCCCAAACTGTTAACTCGCTTAAAATTCTAACAATGCCTTCGAACCTTAAGTGTGACGTCTGTCCCGGACGTTTTGCAGCTCAGTTCTTCCAGCTGAGTAAAACTTGCCACCTCTGCGTTCAAAGATTACATCTTCAGAGGGCTGTAACTGAATGGAAAGTCAAGCACAATGATCTTGAAAAGAAATGTGTAGCCCTTCAGGAATTTGTTTTAACAAATGTGGCAGTGACTCCACCATCGATGGTGGAGAGGCCCTCCACTGAGACTGTGCCCTTTCCAGACGACACTCCTGCTTCACGGGAGGACGTGTTACCTGCCTCACAGGTTGACTCGCAGCCTGCCTCACAGGATAACCCCCAGCCTGCCTCA
Source organism: Eriocheir sinensis (assembly GCF_024679095.1). Taxonomy (NCBI): domain Eukaryota; kingdom Metazoa; phylum Arthropoda; class Malacostraca; order Decapoda; family Varunidae; genus Eriocheir; species Eriocheir sinensis. The sequence continues at coordinate 2,279,576 of NC_066521.1, read as the reverse complement.
CAGGCTAACCCCCAGCCTGCCTCACAGGCAAACCCCCAGCCTGCCTCACAGGCTAACCCCCGGCCTGCCTCACAGAACAACCGCCAGCCTGCCTCACAGGCTGACCCCCAGCCTGCCTCACAGGCTAACCCCCAGCCTGCTTCAGAGGCTAACTCCCAGCCTGCCTCACAGGACAACTTCCAGCCTGCCCCACTTAACGCTTCTCTTCCTGCTTCACAGGATGTCGGGTTCCAACCTGTAAGGAATGGAGCCAAACCGAAGCAGGCAACCAAGGATTTACTGACCCCCACTACCTTCAATAGGTTCCAGGTGCTGGCAGACACCATGGAGGATGAGTTCGAGACTCGCCTAGTTGGGGACTCCATGGTGCGTGGCCAGCTGGTTGAGTTCTGTGGTCGTTCATCAAACGGCCGCAGAAAACGTTACTGCTATCCAGGTGCCAGACTGGACGACATCAATGCAGCGTGCGATGATGTCACGAGAAATGCCGACCGAAACACCCTCTTTGTCATTCACGCGGGGACAAATGACGTAAAGACAACCCTTTCTGAGGAACTGCTTGAGAAATACCGCCGCATGATCAAGCAGTATAAACGCAAAACGGATGCCAGTAACATCATAATCTCAGGAATCCTCCCGAGGGTCGGTGCCGAATCTAGCTTTTACAGTAAGGCCTTCAGCACAAACAACAGACTTCAGTCCCTTTGCTCACAAGAAAACGTCCAGTTCGCTAACTTGTGGAACAATTTTTACTACGATTCAGACTTGTTCCTTCCTGATGGCATTCACTTAAACCCTGTTGGAGCAGCCCGTTTCGGGAGGCTGCTCTGTGACCAAGTGGCTCTTCGAAAGCCAAAAAACGCGGAGGCGAGAGCACCAGCAGCTCCACCGTAAGGGTGCACTCAACCCGCAAAACTCCCGACTCGAATCACATTAAAGCTTGCTATGTAAACGCTCGTAGCCTACGTAACAAATTTGAAGACTTAGAAGTCCTCGCAGCTACAAATCATTATCACATCATCGGAGTCACAGAATCTTGGATAGACACTTCAAATAGAGATTTCATTGCGGAATATAGATTACCGGGTTATACCATCTTTAGTCATGAAAGAGAACAGACAGGGTGGAGGCGTTATCTTTATATCCACAACTCTCCATTCAGTATCCGTGAAAACATATATTATAACCAATGTAGACACGGTCTTCATTGAAATTAAAAATAAATCTCGTAAAATAGTAATTGGACTTATCTACAGACCACCAAGGCAGACTCTTGATATCGACCACGCATTAAGTGAATTATTATTAGAAACAAGTAGCAGTTGCGAGGCAGTAATTGTTGGGGACTTTAACTTGCCAGTGAAAAGATGGGGTGAACCGTTGAACTGTCATACAGGGCTCGACCTGTACACAAATTTACTAGAAAGTGATTTACATCAACACGTTCAAGAACCGACTCGGGAAAATAATATACTTGACCTTATCTTTTCAACGACAGCTGATCTAGTTAACGAAGTAAATGTTGGTCCAATTTTTAGTTCTAGCGATCACCGAACAATCACATTCAGCATCAATATGAAAGAAAGTAAAGTAACTCCTAGTAAAGAAAAGGTGCCTGATTACCAGAGAGCGAATTTCGTAAGACTCCGATCAATTCTAAATAATTCTGACTGGACTGAAATCACGGCGGAAACAGATATTGATAAATCTTGGGGGGCCTTCACCACAATATTGAACAATGCCATAAGCATATGCGTACCCTATCGTAACAGACGTTCAGCTTCTAAGAAGAAACCCAAATGGTGGAATAACGAAATTCAAAATAGCCTATCTCTTAAAAAACGCGTATGCAGTAGGTACATATCATCTCAGAGCGAGGCTGACAAACTAGAGTTGGACAGAATTCGCCGCGAAACCAAGAAATTAATAAAACGAAGCAAGAAAAATCTTGAAGAATATATAGCGGAAACAAGTAAATCTAATCCTAAAGAATTTTTCAGCTATGTAAATAATTAAAAGTCACTCACTTGTGGTATCGGACCGCTTGCTAATGAAAATGGTAACCACACGAACGATGAAAATGAAATGGCTAAAATCCTAAATAACTTTTTCGCATCCGTATTTACCGACGAAGATTGTTTATCACCTCAACCGCGGGAGGTTAGAAGGACCGAAAAGATGTTAAGTGGCGTGCTCATCGTAGAAAGTGACATTTTACGCACAATTGAAAAGATTAAAGTAAGCAAAGCTCCTGGTCCAGACAAAATTACCCCTAGGGTCTTAAAAGAAATCAAACATCAAATTTGTAAACCGCTCTCCATCATATTCAATAAATCTTTAACAGCTGGAAAAGTTCCGTCGGATTGGAAACTTGCAAATGCCACACCAATTTTTAAAAAGGGGGACAAGTCGCATCCAGGAAACTATCGACCAATTAGCCTGACATCGATTGTTTGTAAGTTAATGGAGACTATCATTCGCGACAATATGGTGAAATTCTTCGAAGAAAATAATATAATAAATAATTCGCAACATGGCTTCCGTAGTAAACGTTCGTGTTTGACTAACTTACTTGATTTTTTTCACTATATTTTTGAGGTGTTCGATGAAAGCAGATCAGTAGATATCATATATCTGGATTTTCAAAAGGCATTTGATAAGGTCCCCCACCAACGATTGCTCAGCAAACTACTGGCGCACGGTATCTCGGGTAACATTCACAATTGGCTTGCGGACTGGCTCTCTGAGCGGAAACAGAGAGTAGTTCTAAACGGTGTTACATCTAACTGGCTCGATGTCAAAAGCGGCGTACCTCAAGGATCAGTGCTTGGCCCCATGCTCTTCTTAATTTATGTTAATGATATCGATGATGGGCTCACTTGCAAAGTATCAAAATTTGCTGATGACACAAAAATTGCTAGTAAAGTAACTGCGATACTGGACGAAGAAGCTTTACAATCAGATATAGATCGACTTGCATGTTGGGCCAATCAATAGCAAATGAAATTTAACGTTGAGAAATGTAAAGTGTTGCACATCGGAAAAAATAACAATCGCGTTCGGTACGTAATGAATGGCCAACAACTTTCTGCAGTAAGTAAAGAAAAGGATATTGGAATCACTATATCAAGCGATTTAAAGCCCGGTCAGCATTGTTCAGAGGTAGTTAAAACTGCAAACAAATTGGTTGGCTTCATCGGACGAGTCTTTAATAATAAATCGGAAAAAGTAATATTAAAACTGTATAATTCGTTGGTTCGACCCCGTCTAGAGTACTGTGTACAGTTTTGGTCTCCCTACTACAGAAAAGACATAGAAAAGTTGGAACGGGTCCAACGAAGAGTAACAAAGATGATTCCTAGGTTGAGAAATTTGTCATATGAACAAAGGCTTAAAGAAGTAAATTTATTCAGCCTATCAAAACGAAGAATGCGAGGCGATCTAATAGAAGTGTTTAAAATGTTCAAAGGATTCAGTGATATTAATGCGGAAGATTACTTTACAATTGATCGATCAAATAGAACAAGAAGAAATCACAATTTGAAGATAAGTGGTAAAAGATTCTCGTCGCACGAAGCTAAACACTTCTTCTTCAATCGAGTTGTTAATGTTTGGAACTCTCTACCCTGTGATGTCGTTGATAGTACAACAGTTACGGCCTTCAAGAATAGATTAGACAAGTGTTTTGAATCCAACCAGCAACTTAGATATTACTCATTGTCGTAATAACGTTAAGTTCTTTGGAATACTGGTGTCCTTGTCCGCTTTTATCGCCCGGTTAGTGGTAGCAGTAATGGTAGTTCTTTCCTCTTTCCTACATAAATTCCATGCAGTTTTTCCATGCTGCATGGTTCTTTTTCCTTTCCTGCCAGCTTTGGCTGGAGGGATGGGGGGGTGGGGAGGAGCCTTCGCCTTTGCTGTCCTTCATCTTCCACCTTTGATTAGATAGTTAGTGTAGCTTGTCACAAACAACCTCGTAAGGACCAGCAGGTCTGCTATTGTTTGTTCTTCCTTTGTGTTTCTTTGTGTTCCTCCCCAACATCCTCCTCTTCCTCTCCAAACGCCCCCTTATCGTCCTAACCCCCCTTCCCCATGTCCAAATCCCATGTCCTAATGCCCCCACCCCATGTCCTAACGTCTGCCATAACGCCCCTTCCCTTATCCTAACCCTCGCGAGTGAAGTGTTTTCCGGTATGCGGGTGAAGTGTTTTCACCTCAGGGAACTAGACGTCCCTGCCCTGCATAGTCTCAGGTCACCCTTGGACAAGATGTAATACCTGATAAGTCTCCCGTGCCAGGGTCACGGTGAAGCCTCTGGGCAGCAGCAGTAGCGGATTGGACTGCAGGCAGAGGATCTCTTTATGAGACAATGGCTGGAGTTCCAGGGTCCTAGTCAGCTGGACCGTGCCTAATTATTTAGGCCTGCGGTGTAGAGGAGTGTGGCGACCTCTACACTAAAAAGCCTCCCTAGGAACCAGTTGTCGGTGTGAGCGCCCCGTCCCTCCCCTCTATCGACGGAACTCCCATCCCTATTCTGCATAACAGCTGGTTCTTGTTTTCTCCTGAAAGGGATGTCTTCCGTTGGCCATTTGAGGTTGTACCTCCCGGCTTCTAGGTGGAGTTTCTGAGGGTTTTTCTTATACTTAAGGAATATTTCAGCTTTTTGGTCTCTCAGGAAGGGCGTCTGATACTCTCTAAAGTTGGTGGAGAACACCTGGTGACAGGTGCCACTGGCCAGGCCTCGAAAAGGTCGCAGAGTTGGGTTAGACGTTCCGGAAAGTGGGAACGAATTGCTGGTTCCTCTCTTCCCTTGCCTGCTCTGCTCTGAGTGACTACGCCGGCCCCGTTCTATGGGACAAAACTTCGAGGATAATAGCTGAAAAGCGCCAGGTTGTGAAAGTCTCTCTCTTGACCGAGGCGATTGGTCTTCGAGGGGTTTTCAAGACCCTGTGGGAGCGAACTCCCAGTGTTGGAGGCATCTAACACAGCAGTATCTAATTTCCATGCACAATTTTTATCCAATTCAATTTATGGTCACACTTTAAGAAATTTCGAAAGCGCATTTAATATTTGCCCAAACTGTTAACTCGCTTAAATTTCTAACAATGCCTTTGAATCTTAAGTGTGACGTCTGTCCCGGACGATTTGCAGCTCAGTACATCCAGCTGAGTAGAACTTGCCGCCTCTGCGTTCAAAGATTACAACTTCAGAAGGCTGTGACTGAATGGAAAGTCAAACATGATGATCTTGAAAAGAAATTCGAAGCCCTTCAGGAATTTGTTTCAAATAATGTGGCAGTGACTCCACCATCGATGGTGGAGAGGCCCTCCACCGAGACTGTGCCCTTTCGAGACGACCCTCCTGCTTCACGGGAGGACGTGTTACCTGCCTCACAGGTTGACTCCCAGCCTGCCTCAAAGGCTAACCCCCAGCCTGCCTCACAGGCTAACCCCCAGCCTGCCTCACAGGCTAACCCCCAGCCTGCCTCACAGGCTAACCCCCAGCCTGCCTCACAGGCTAACCCCCAGCCTGCCTCACAGGCTAACCCCCAGCCTGCCTCACAAGACAACCGCCAGCCTGCCTCACAGGATGACCCCCAGCCTGCCTCACAGGCTAACCCCCAGCCTGCCTCACAGGCTAACTCCCAGCCTGTCTCACAGGACAACTTCCAGCCTGCCCCACTTAACGCTTCTCTTCCTGCTTCACAGGATGTCGGGTTCCAACCTGTAAGGAATGGAGCCAAATCGAAGCAAGAAACCAAGGATTTACTGACCCCCACTACCTTCAATAGGTTCCAGGTGCTGGCAGACACCATGGAGGATGAGTTCGAGACTCGCCTAGTTGGGGACTCCATGGTGCGTGGCCAGCTGCTTGAGTTCTGTGGTCGTTCATCAAACGGCCGCAGAAAACGTTACTGCTATCCAGGTGGCCAGACTGGACGACATCAATGCAGCGTGCGATGATGTCACGAGAAATGCCGACCGAAACACCCTCTTTGTCATTCACGCGGGGACAAATGACGTAAAGACAACCCGTTCTGAGGAACTGCTTGAGAAATACCGCCGCATGATCAAGCAGTATAAACGTAAAACGGATGCCAGTAACATCATAATCTCAGGAATCCTCCCGAGGGTCGGTGCTGAATTTAGCTTTTACAGTAAGGGCTTCAGCACAAACAACAGACTTCAGTCCCTTTGCTCACAAGAAAACGTCCAGTTCGCTAACTTGTGGAACAGTTTTTACTACGATTCAGACTAGTTCCTTGCTGATGGCATCCACTTAAACCCTGTTGGAGCAGTCCGTTTCGGGAGGCTGCTCTGTGACCAGGTGGCTCTTCGAAAGCCAAAAAACGCGGAGGCGAAAACACCAGCAGCTCCACCGTAAGGGAGCACTCAACCCGCGAAACCCCCGACTCGAATCACATTAAAGCTTGCTATGTAAACGCTCGTAGCCTACGTAACAAATTTGAAGACTTAGAAGTCCTCGCAGCTACAAATCATAATCACATCATCGGAGTCACAGAATCTTGGATAGACACTTCAAATAGAGATTTCATTGCGGAATATAGATTACCGGGTTATACCATCTTCAGTCATGAAAGAGAGAACAGACGGGGTGGAGGCGTTATCTTTTATATCCACAACTCTCTCCATCCAGTATCCGTGAAAACAGATATTATAACCAATGTAGACACGGTCTTCATTGAAATTAAAAATAAATCTCGTAAAATAGTAATTGGACTTATCTGCAGACCGCCAGGGCAGACTCTTGATATCGACCACGCATTAAGTGAATTATTATTAGAAACAAGTAGCATTTGCGAGGCAGTAATTGTTGGGGACTTTAACTTGCCAGTGAAAAGATGGGGTGAACCGTTGAACTGTCATACAGGGCTCGACCTGTACACAAATTTACTAGAAAGTGATTTACATCAACACGTTCAAGAACCGACTCGGGAAAATAATATACTTGACCTTATCTTTTCAACGACAGCTGATCTAGTTAGCGAAGTAAATGTTGGTCCAAATTTTAGTTCTTGCGATCACCGAACAATCACATTCAGTATCAATATGAAAGAAAGTAAAGTAACTCCTCGTAAAGAAAAGCTGCCTGATTATCAGAGAGCGAATTTCGTAAGACTCCGATCAATTCTAAATAATTCTGACTGGACTAAAATCTCGGGTGAAGCAGATGTTGATAAATCTTGGGGGGCCTTCACCACAATATTGAACAATGCCATAAGCATATGCGTACCGTATCGTAACAGACATTCAGCTTTTAAGAAGAAACCCAAATGGTGGAATAACGAAATTCAAAATAGCCTATCTCTTAAAAAACGCTTATACAGTAGATACATATCAACTCAGAGTGAGGCTGACAAACTAGAGTTGGACAGAATTCGCCGCGAAACCAAGAAATTAATGAAAAGAAGCAAGAAGACTATTGAAGAATATATAGCGGAAACGAGTAAATCTAATCCTAAAGAATTTTTTAGCTATGTAAATAATAAAAAAAGTCACTCAGTTGTGGTATCGGGCCGCTTGCTAATGATAATGGTAACCACACAAACGATGACAATGAAATGGCTACAATCCTAAATAACTTTTTCGCATCCGTATTTACCGACGAAGATTGTTTATCACCTTAACCGCTGGGGGTTAGAAGGACCGGAAAGATGTTAAGTGGCGTGCTCATCGTAGAAAGTGACATTATACGCACAATTGAAAAAATTAAAGTAAGCAAAGCTCCTGTTCCAGACAAAATTACCCCTTAGGTCTTAAAAGAAATCGAACATCAAATTTGTAAACCGCTCTCCATCATATTCAATAAATCTTTAACAGATGGAAAAGTTCCCGCGGATTGGAAACTAGCAATGTCACACCAATTTTCAAAAAGGGGGACAAGTCTCATCCAGGAAACTATCGACCAATTAGCCTGACATCGATTGTTTGTAAGTTAATGGAGACTATCATTCGCGACAATATGGTGGAATTCTTCGAAAAAAATAATATAATAAACAATTCGCAACATGGCTTCCGTAGTAAACGTTCGTGTTTAACTAACTTACTTGACTTTTTTCATTATATTTTTGAGGTGTTCGATGAAAGCAGATCAGTAGATATCATATATCTGGAATATTCAAAAGGCATTTGATAAGGTCCCCCACCAACTATTGGCAAACTATTGGCGCACGGTATCTCGGGTAACACTCACAATTGGCTTGTGGACTGGCTCTCTGAGCGGAAACAGAGAATATTCTAAACGGTGTTACATCTAACTGGCTCGATGTCAGAAGCGGCGTACCTCAAGGATCAGTGCTTGGCCCCATGCTCTTCTTAATTTATGTTAATGATATCGATGATGGGCTCACTTGCAAAGTATCAAAGTTTGCTGATGACACACAAATTGCTAGTAAAGTAACTGCGACACTCGACGAAGAAGCCTTACAATCAGATCTAGATCGACTTGCACGTTGGGCCAATCAATGGCAAATGAAATTTAACGTTGACAAATGTAAAGTGTTGCACATCGGAAAAAATAACAATCGCGTTCGGTACGTAATGGATGGCCAACAACTTTCTGCAGTAAGTAAAGAAAAGGATCTTGAAATCACTATATCAAGCGATTTAAAGCCCGGTCAGCATTGTTCAGAGGTAGTTAAAACTGCAAACAAATTGATTGGCTTCATTGGACGAGTCTTTAATAATAAATCGGAAAAGGTAATATTAAAACTATATAATTCATTGGTTCGACCCCGTCTAGAGTACTGTGTACAGCTTTGGTCTCCCTATTACAGAAAAGACATAGAAAAGTTGGAACGGGTTCAACGAAGAGTAACAAACATGATTCCTAGGTTGAGAAATTTATCATATGAACAAAGGCTTAAAGAAGTAAATTTATTCAGCCTATCAAAACGAAGAATGCGTGGCGATCTAATAGAAGTGTTTAAAATGTTTAAAGGATTCAGTGATATTAATGCGGAAGATTAATTTACAATTGATCGATCAAATAGAACAAGAAGAAACCACAATTTGAAGATAAGTAGTAAAAGATTCTCGTCGCACGAAGCTAAACACTTCTTCTTCAGTCAAGTTGTTAATGTTTGGAACTCTCTACCCTGTGATGTCGTTGATAGCACAACAGTTACGGCCTTCAAGAATAGATTAGACAAGTATTCTGAATCCAACCAGCAACTAAGATATTACTCATTGTCGTAATAACGTCAAGTTCTTTCGAATACTGGTGTCCTTGTCCGCTTTTATCGCCCGTTTAGTGGTAGCAGTAATGGTAGTTCTTTCCTCTTTCCTACATAATTTCCATGCAGTTTTTCTATGCTGGTTCTTTTTCCCTTCCTGCCAGCTTTGGCTGGAGGGATGGGGGGGGGGGCGGGGGGGGAGCCTTCGCCTTTGCTGTCCTTCATCTTCCACCTTTGATTAGATAGTTAGTGTAGCTTGTCACAAAGAGGCTCGTAAGGACCAGCAGGTCTGCCGTTGTTTGTTCTTTCTGTGTGTTACTTTCTGTTCTTCTCCCCCTTCTCCTCCTCCTCCTCCTCCTCTCCACCTTCCACCTCTTCCACAAATTCTCCTTGTTCTTCACAGCAGGTCCCTCCCCTCCCTTCCCGCTCTCCCCTCCCCCTTTCACCCACCCCTCCTTCTTTCTGCCGGGTGCTTGTTGTTGGTGATAGTCAGGTGCGTTATGTTAACAGGTATTTTTGCTCCAAGGATAAGAACAGGACGAGGGTGTGTTTCCCAGGGGCAGGGGTGGGCCATATACCACACAGGCTTGAGGCGTGTAAGGCAAGCGAGGGATCGAACCCCATTGTCTTTCTCAGCGGTGCCGGAAACGAGTTTCCCGTGTGCCAAGCGAGGACCTTCTCAGACGTTTTAGAGAATTGTTAGGCAGGATACGTGACGCTGGTGGGTCGCCAGTAGTGTGTGGCGTCCTGCCATGGAGGGGCGTTGGCGATGGATGGCTGTCCAGGGCGATAGCAGTGAACAGCAGACTTGCTGAGCACTGCGAGCGCAATGGGTGGCTGTTCGTCGACAATTGGGACCTCTTCTTTGGCAACGACGCAATCTACGCCCGTGACGGGATACACGACGTTCAAGGGTGTTGAGGCTCTCTCAGACTCCCTTGAGCGAGCACTTAGTACCCTGAGGGATTTTTTAGCATAGACGAGGGGGGGAGGAGTAATGAAAGAGGACATCTAGCTCATAATACAACCAGGCAACTTAGAAGTAATTATAGGGGAGTAACAGAGGGCGGGCTAAGAATTTTCTATACTAACAGCAGGAGCCTCAGAAACAAGATAGACTTACTAAGGGGTGAAGCTTGTTCAGAAAATTTTGACGTAATAGCGATCACTGAGACATGGATAGACACTGCCAAAAGAAATTTTAGATCGGAATTTGAAAAAACGGGGTATCAGATGTTTCACAAAGACAGAAGGGGCAGAAAGGGAGGTGGAGTTGCGCTATATGTTAGAGTCACTTAAATGTTTAGTTAACAATTCAGTCAAAACTAACATGGATTCAGAGTCAGTTTGGATGGACGTTTACAAAGGGAAAGAAAAACTAACTCTATGAGTTCTGTACAGGCCACCCAACCTTAACAGACAGGACACGAGTATATTACTACAGGAGATTGGCGGGGCGAATAGGAGTAAAAATGTCTGCGTAATGGGGGACTTTATTATAGGAATATAGACTGGGAAGACCTAGTGGGTGACCTGGAAGCCGAGGATTTTCTTGAAGTTATACAAGATAATTTCCTTATGCAGGTAGTTACTGAGCCTACCAGAGGAGATTACATATTAGACTTAGTCCTAACTAATAATGGAAACTTGCTACATGAGTTGGAGGTGGGCGGAGAGTTAGGAAATAGTGACCACAGAACGGTTCGTTTTAGCTTAGACTGGGCGGTAACCCGCGAACCAAACCCAGTGTTAGTGCCAGATTTTAGAAGAGCAAATTACGAGGGGCTTCGAAGACATTTTGAAGGGGAAAACTGGGATAATTTAGGGATTCATGAGGACCAGAACTGTGGGTTGGAGAGCCGGGAGAACCAGGTAGAAATGTCTTACAATAATTTAGTTAAAGTAATAGGAGAGGGATAAGGACAGCATATACCACAGCGAACACTTAGAAAAGAAAACAATGACCCTAAGTGGATGACTCGTGGACTAAAACATGAGATAGGGTTAAAGAAGGGAATTTATCAGAAAATAAAGAATGGTGAAACACATCTCAGGGGCCGGTATGTCGAACTATCTAGATTAGTTAAGAAAAACACCAGGATAGCAAAAAGGAATTATGAGATCAAAGTAGCAAATGAGGCGAAAAGTAATCCTAAGGGCTTCTTTCAGATGTACATGTACATGTACAGATGTACATGTACAGATGTACATGTACAGGTGAGCTAGTGGAAAATTACGAAAATATGAACACATTGCTGAACGACTACTTTCTTTCAGTATTCACACAAGAGGATCGAACGACTATTCTGGAAAAGGTTCAGGTGTACGAGGGTGGGGATGGCGATAAATTGAGGGATATAATCATTACCAGGCAAGTAGTTCAGGTGAGATAGATAAGCTTAAGAAGAATAAGTCGCCAGGTCCTGACGGGATATTTCCGAGGGTATTAAAGGAATTAAATGATGTACTCAATGACCCACTAACCGACATTTTTAAGATGTCGATAAATACTGGTAATGTGCCCCTGCAGCCTATGGAAAGTAGCTAATGTGACGCCGATTTTCAAAAAGGGGGACAGGTCAACTGCTTCAAATTATCACCCAATTAGCTTAACATCGGTTATAGGCAAGATGCTGGAATCCATAATAGGCAGGAACATTCGGGATCATCTAGAGAAACGTAGCTTAATTCACGATTCGCAGCATGGGTTCACTAAAGGTAGGTCATGTCTCACCAATCTCTTGTCCTTCTACAATAAAGTATTTGAGGCGGTAGACAGAGGTGAAAATTATGATGTAATCTATCTTGATTTTGGTAAAGCGTTTGACAAAGTTCCTCACCGACGACTGTTGCTTAAATTACAGGCTCACGGAGTAGAGGGCAAAGTTTTGAAATGGGTCAAGGCGTGGCTTAGCAATAGGAATCAAAGAGTGCAAATTAATGGTAAAAGATCTGACTGGGGATGTGTTACGAGTGGGGTCCCACAAGGTTCGGTATTAGGTCCACTTTTGTTTATTATTTATATCAATGACTTAGATACAGGAATTAGTAGTGATGTCAGTAAGTTTGCAGATGATACCAAGATCGGTAGAGTAATTGAGTCGGATCAGGACGCTAGTATTCTCCAGGGTGAACAAAACAGATTGTATGACTGGGCGGATAAATGGCAGATGGAGTTCAATGTAGGGAAGTGCAGTATTCTGAGTGTAGGTAAGAACAACCCCTCTCATAACTATTGCTTAAATGACACTCTCATAAGCAGGTCTGGGTGCGAGAGAGATTTAGGGGTCTTAGTGAACTCTGTTCTCCGTCCAAGGGCACAATGCATTCAAGCTAGAAATCGAGCAAATAGGGTACTGGGATTTATTTCAAGGAGCGTCAGCAACAGAAGCGCCGAAGTCTTCCTCAAACTATATTTAGCATTAGTTAGACCTCATCTTGACTATGCGGTTCAGTTCTGGTCGCCTTACTATAGAATGGATATCAAAATGTTAGAATCGGTGCAGAGGAGGATGACTAAGATGATTCAGGGGTTGAGAAACTTGCCATACGAGGAAAGACTCAAACAGTTAAACTTGCATTCTCTAGAAAGGCGAAGGGTGCGTGGAGACATGATCGAGGTTTATAAATGGATGAAGGGCTTTAATAAGGGGGATATTCATAAGGTTTTGTTAGTAAGAGAACCGGGTAGGACACTAAGTAATGTGTTTAAACTGGATAAATTCAGATTCAATAGGGAAATAGTAAAAAATTGGTTTATTAACAGGGTTGTGGATGAGTGGAATAGGCTTAGCAGCCATGTGGTGAACGCCAATACAATTGTCACATTAAAAAATAGATTAGATGAATTCATGGACAGCGATATTAGGTGGGGTTAGATACACGGGAGCTTAGGTTCAAAGGAGCTGCCTTGTACAGGCCGGCCTACCGGCCTCTTGCAGACTCCTACGTTCTTATGTTCTTATGTTCTTATGTAAGAATAAATGTGGTCTGTTCAATAAGCGTGAACAATGAAAGAGTAGAACAAATGTAATAAATAAAGGTAAAGAGTCATGCTGACATCTGCTAAATAATGGAAGTTTTATACTTGTCACCATTATTATACCTATTATACCTACAGTAGGAAATAGATATGAGGCTATGCGCATATATATATATATATATATATATATATATATATATATATATATATATATATATATATATATATATATATATATATATATATATATATATTCCAGACCTTCACACATTTTTTTCTTTATCCGGTCTATAGCCTTGCTGTCCTTGTCTTGTCCTAAACATATTTTTATTTTCACGCTATAAAGCTGGCATTCAGTAGAAAATGGCAAAAGTCAATATTTCACAATTACAATCAGCGAACCCTGCACTATGGACCGGACACTTGCCCCAGCCCTGTCATTAAGCCGCGAATTTTGGAAGATCAATCGATTTGGTGCAAATCGTCATAACTCCCTTATTTCTGGGGCTACAGAAATGTTTTTGTATCAGCCGACGGCAAGATGCAAGGGCTATATTTTTCAATAAGCGACCGGGCTCAAAAAACGACTCGAAAGGGTTAAAAATCGAATAAATTAGCAAAAAACGACTCTGAAAAAAACCTATTTTTAGTTCCCAATCTTGAAACCACTCATTTGTTGAGAATTTCGAAAAACTAATTTAACAAATAATTTAGCCCTGCCAATGTGCTTTCCAATATGATGCATAAAACTTCCCTACTTCTAGTATTTTCGTCGCTAGAGCTCGAAACGTAAACCCTTTTGAAATAATATATATAGATATATATATATATATATATATATATATATATATATATATATATATATATATATATATATATATATATATGGCAATGGCAATGTGTCTGGAGTTCGTCAAAATCGCTCTCAAAAGGGTTTACGTTTAGAGCTCTTGCGACGAAACTACTGGGCGTATGGAAATGTTATGCATCATATTGGAAAGCACATTGGTAGGGCTAAATTATTTATTAAATAGGTATTTTGAAAAAAAAAAAAAAAAAGGAGTGGGTTTCAAGGTTGGGAAGTTTTTTTGAGTCGTTTTTTGCGAATTTATTCGATTTTTTACCCTTTCGAGTCGGTTTTTGAGTCCGGTCACTTATTAAAAAATATAGTCCTTTCGTTTTGCCCTCGATTGATACCAATAACATTTATGTAGCCTGAGCATTAAGGGAGTTATGGCGATTCGCACCACAGCGGTTGATTTTCCAAAATTCGCGGCTTAAGGACAAGGGCGCCGCAAAATCAAGAGTCCGCCGTCCATTACTTGAGATGTCACTGTTACAGTACAATATGGTTTGGTATAAGGAAATTTACTATACTGATGCCTACCTGGTAAAGAGTAGTTATGCTCCAATCCTGTTTCCTGGGCAAGGAGCATGAGAGTAGATCCCGAGCCCCGCAGGAGTGTGAAGGTACAGACGAAGGGCTCCCCGATGGCTGCCAAATCTGGACAGTCAAGCCCAAGGGCATTCTTAGGTCCACGAACTACCACCTTTACCATGTCCAGGACTCCCGTTGACGGTTCCTTGGCTAGAGAACGATGAAGCATACACCTCAATCTTTCCGATACTGCCTTCATGATTAACATATCAAAGTAACAACAGAAAGTTCCATAATAATAATGGGTGCTAATTAATGAACACGTCAATCAGTGAACCATTGAACACTCATCTGCTACTTGGCTAACTGATCACGACTGAACACGTCCCTAGCTTACAGACCCATCCGCTACATATCAAGTATTTAGATCACTACCACCGTGTCTTGGGATATTAGTGACTTAGAAAGCAAGACATTAACAGCCTACACATTACTTTGTTTACCTGTGATGTAGTACTCGCCCTCCATTGTAAAAGTGTGTGATGTGGTGTTGGAGGTCTCACTATTCAGATTTCGGAAACCTGAGCCGTCTCCAAAGTTCAGAGTGAAGAGCATCGCAGACTCAGTCGTCTTGATAGTGATGTCAACTGGGGTGCCCACTGTGACGTCCATCTGATATCAACCAGGTATTAGTTACTTATGTTGTAACCATCCCCCTCAGTGAAAGCTGGTATTATTTTCAGAGAGGGCTGCATATTTATTATTTAGGAAATAGCGTATTATTTAGGCTACATAAAACTTTGGCTGATATTCGAAGCTTTAGTTCTTAATAATTATAAAAATAAATCAACTGGATTATACGTAATGTTATAATAGTTAATGAGCAGCATGAATTTTACCTTTTTCGGCAATTTTGTGAGGAACCACATGACTTACTCTTTCAGTGTCATCGTTGAATACATTATTCCCCTTTAAATACTATTCAGTTGTACACTAACTATCATCTATCTGAAATGCCAGAATTTGCTCTTTAATACACTCCCCACACGGCCACTGCGTGTAACGAAACACACGAGAAATTAATCCAGACAAGGAAAGGTTTGCCGGCGCCGGGGATCGAACCCGCGACCAGCGTAACGGGAGAGCCACTCCTTTTACCAGTCGGCCAAAGAGGTACCCCAGTGGCAGAGGGAGTTATGGGAGGCTCATCCATCAGGCTAGTCGTGTCACTACACGGCTCCCCATTCCTATTTAGATTAATTTATGTGTTGATTTCCCATTTTCTATGAACTTCGGAGAGCATGGGCCATCATTCTACCTGTTATCCCTTCGGGGAGACACAACAGAACCACAGGAGAGGATGCCACCGCCTTGCCACCAGTGAAATTCCAGAATTTGCTCTTTACTACACTCCCACACGGCCACTGCGTGTAACGAAACACACGAGAAATTAATCCAGACAAGGAAAGGTTTGCCGGCGCCGGGGATCGAACCCGCGACCAGCGTAACGGGAGAACCACTCCTTTACCAGTCGGCCAAAGAAGTACCCCAAAGAGGTACCCCACTGGCAGAGGGAGTTATGGGAGGCTCACTTATCAGGCTAGTCGTGTCACTACATATCTTTCCTTATCTTTTCTTTAACAAAAAAATATCATGTACTTGAATGAGTACTTGGCTTCAAAATGAATACTCACATTGTACATCTTCAGTTTAATATTCGACATTTTGTTACAGCTTTCCTCTTTGTATATTTATGCATCTGAAGGAGGTTACCATGCATACGATGTTGATTCCAATTTGTCACGATAAAGGGTTTCTTAGCTTATTCTACATTACGTTCGCAAGACTTCCGAATGGGTTGTAGAACATCGCTGTTGGTCATAACGGGTCTAGCGGCTGTGAAAATTATTGGAGTCAGAGGAAATTTTTTAACTTTGTCAGAGCCGGATATATCTGTAGCTTACAGTAGGTGTATCTGAAGTGTTTGGTAGAGCTTAGTAGATCATTATAACACACCACAGGCTGTTCATAATCTTTCATGGTATTTGAGCGTTTGTTGGGGAAACGACTCTAAATATTTCAATGCTTTGATCTTCTACCACTTAACCAGTTTGGTTTTACGAATGGCTTGGGAATTTGTGATGCTCTTTTGGTGTTGACACATGACCTTCAATCTTCTTTCGATTGTGGACATGAATCTCGGCTTATTTCTTTGGATTTTAGTGCAGCCTTTGATATGGTGAATTACAAGGCATTGTTGTTTAAAGTGGAAAATTTGGTGCAGGAGGGCATGTCCGTCGTGTGATCTCTGAGCTATTTACTGACAGGAAAAAACGGTTATTGATGATGGTTCTTTTAATGATTTTACCTCGGTGAAGTCCGCTGTTCTTCAAGGCATTGTCTTCAGGCCTTTGTTGTATATTTTATTTAATAGTGATATGTGGGGTGGCATATCCTCTAAAATGTTGGCATATGCTGATGACACATCACTTTGAATACTAGCATCTCCTCCCCCCAACACAGAGAATCAGCAGCCAATGTTTTGGAAGAGTATGTCTCGATAATTCATCCTTGGTGTACTCATTGGGGGATGAAGTTGAATCCTTTGAAATCCCAAGGTCTCATTATAATTTTTATTAGCAGATCCAGGTCTCTTTTTCCTAGCCACCCTGATATTGTTTTTAACAATTCTGTGATTAAGAATTGTAAGTCTTTAAAACTATTGGGGGTGACGTTAGACTAAACTAACATTTGAGTCTCACTTGTGGTCTGTTGCTTCGTCAAAATGTGTATTCTTCCCTAGTGCAAAAAGATATTTTCTGACGACAGCGTTGTATTAAATTCCTTTTATTCAGTTTGAGTACCACTCCCCTGTTTTCCTCTCTGCTGCAGACTCCCATATGAAGCTCTTGGACCGGTCGTTTAATCAGATCAAGTTTTTGCTGCGTATTCTAGATATTAATCTTGAGCATCGCCGCATTGTAGGTTCTCTTACACTGTTGTATAGATCTTTAACGATCATAACCATCCTCTATATTCTAAACTTCCTCTTTTCTTTTCTTGAGTCTCGTTTCACTAGGTTTGCTTCAAATCTCAATGATTTGGCATTTTCAGCTGTACGTTTTAATACTTCCTAATTTTCTAGAATCTTTGTCCCCTGTATAACTGAATTGTGGAACCAGCTTCCAAATGGTGTTGTTAAAACTGAAAACCTGCAATTATTTAAGAACAGAGTTAATAGTTTTTTACTAAGGTGACTTGCTCTTTCCTAAGGCCAATGTTCCCCCTTTGGGACCCTTACTGGCTATATAATTCCAAGAACTTTCCAGACAGGCTAACATTCGTGGCCTATAATAACAATAATAATAATAATAATAATAATAATAATAATAATAATGGGTAGGCGGTGGCTGAGTGGTTAGCGTGCTGGACTTACATTCCCGGCGCCATGGACTACGTCGGTTCGAATCCCCACGTTACCACCTGGGATTTTTCAGCCACCACCGAGTGGCCTAAGACTACCCACATGCTGTCCAGAAGACCACCCATCATCCCGGACCCTAGAAGAAACCGTCCAGTGAATCAAAAAGGAGTTCCGGGGGGCAGCATGAGCCAAACATAACTGGCGCCACTATAAAAAATTGCCTGCGCCACGACGGGCTTGGGCTGACCATCTGGCCCATTAAGAAAGCCTACCGGCGCAATAGGCAGGGACGTAAAATAATAATAATAATAATAATAATAATAATAATAATAATAATAATAATAATAATAATCTTGCGGAACCAGATGAACAAAATGTTATCCTGTGATCTATATCTATATCTATATCTATCTATGTATATCTATCTATCTATCTATCTATCTATCTATCTATCTATCTATCTATCTATCTATCTATATCTATCTATCTATATATATATATATATATCTATATATATATATATATATATATATATATATATATATATATATATATATATATATATATATATACAGTCGTCCCTCAAATAGCACGGGGGTTAGGGACCCAGGATCTCCGTACTATTCGAATATCCGTATAAAATTAGTGCCCCCCTTAGAAACACTCCTGGGCTGCGTTTGAGAGAGGGAATCGGGACTCTCGGAACGTCCCGAGTGATCTCAGACGCGTGACGCGGCAGCACGAGTTGCCAACTCGGCACGTCTGCTGGCTCCCGGCTTTGAGAGGTGAAGCGCCTTCGTGCTGTGATGACGTCATCAGCAAATATAGCGGCCAAAACAAACACATATAAGTGTTTCCATTGCATTTCACCTCTCTGTGCCACCATAACCACTGCAGCTTCCTTTTCATCTTCTGTTGTAAGGAGTTCGTCAGCCACAACAGCTAGTAATGCATGTTAAACGTCGCCAGGAAGATCAGCGTACGCCATTTTGCTACAAGTGAGACGCCATTACAATAACAACGACGAGGCTTAGTAAAAGGACAGCCTTTATCTCCACTCTTGCAGCACTCTTGGAGCACTGGCAGTTACTGCGGCAAGAATTTATTTTTCACTATGATTTTCAAGGTGTTGGCCCTGAGGGAGTAAGCCGTTTCAAACGCTTATGTTGGGACCGAAAGAGACAACTACCTCCCGAACTAAGATCAAGACCCAAGATGATAGATACAGCGAACACTGCTCTCATTCACGTGGTATGCTATCCTTACGGCAACGTAACTTATCCCAAAACGTAACTTCTCCTAAATCTGAATTATTCTTCAAGGTGAACACTTTTCTCGAACGTATTGGGGTGCTTTCAGCAGGTGTTTTGGTTGAACAGTGTTGCCACTCATGCCATTGCTACTTGGTGCAACGAGCGGGAAATTTGAAAATCCTAAAAAAAATCTTCCATGACCATCCGTATAAAACCGAATCCGTACTATTGGAAACCGTACTATTTGAGGGAAGACTGTATATATATATATATATATATATATATATATATATATATATATATATATATATATATATATATATATATACTGTGCCTCCGTGCTGTGACCCTGCCTGGTCAAACTCTTTCGCCTCTGCCTGTCAACATCTACCTTTCCTTCCTGCTGGAAGTATGCCTTCATACAGCCTGTGCCTGAGAAGGGTGACCGTTCCAATCCCTCAAACTACCGTCCTATAGGTTTACTTTCTTGTCTATCTAAAGCTTTTGAATCAGTCCTTAACCGGAAGATTCAAAAGCACCTTTCCACTTCTGACCTTCTATCTGATCGCCAGTATGGGTTCCGCAAGGGGCGTTCTACTGGTGATCTCCTAGCCTTCTTAACTGACTCTTGGTCATCCTCTCTTAGCCGTTTCGGTGAAACCTTTGCTATTGCGCTGGACATATCAAAAGCTTTTGATAGGGTCTGGCACAAATCTTTGCTTTTAAAACTACCCTCCTACGGTTTCTATCCTTCTCTCTGTACCTTTATCTCCAGTTTCCTTTCTGACCGTTCTATTTCTACTGTGGTAGACGGTCACTGTTCTTCCCCTAAATCTATTAACAGTGGTATCCCACAGGGTTCTGTCCTATCTCCCACTCTCTTTCTGTTGTTCATTGATGATCTTCTTTCCAAAACGAACTGTCCTATCGATTCCTACGCCGATGATTCCACTCTGCATTACTCAACTTCTTTTAATAGAAAAACCACCCTATAGGAACTTAACGACTCAAGGCTGGAGGCTGCAGAACGCTTAGCCTCAGACCTTACTATTATTTCCGATTGGGGCAAGAGGAACCTGGTGTCCTTCAACGCCTCAAAAACACAGTTTCTCCACCTATCCACTCGACACAATCTTCCAAACAACTATCCCCTATTCTTTGACAACACCCAGCTATCACCTTCCTCAACACTAAACATTCTCGGTCGATCCTTAACTCAAAATCTCAACTGGAAACTTCATATCTCATCTCTTACTAAATCAGCTTCCTCGAGGCTGGGCGTTCTGTACCGTCTCCGCCAGTTCTTCTCCCCCGCACAGTTGCTGTCCATATACAGGGGCCTTGTCCGCCCTCGTATGGAGTATGCATCTCATGTGTGGGGGGGCTCCACTCACACAGCTCTTCTGGACAGAGTGGAGGCTAAGGCTCTTCGTCTCATCAGCTCTCCTCCTCATACTCATAGTCTTCTACCTCTTAAATTCCGCCGCGATGTTGCCTCTCTTTCTATCTTCTATCGATATTTCCACGCTGACTGCTCTTCTGAACTTGCTAACTGCATGCCTCCCCCCTCCCGCTGCCCCGCTGCACACGACTTTCTACTCATGCTCATCCCTATACTGTCCAAACCCCTTATGCAAGAGTTAACCAGCATTTTCACTCTTTCATCTCTCACGCTGGTAAACTCTGGAACAATCTTCCTTCATCTGTATTTCCTCCTGCCTACGACTTGAACTCTTTCAAGAGGAGGGTATAAGGACATCTCTCCTCCCGAATTTGACCTTGCTTTTGGACACCTCTTCTGTTTCTTTTTTTAGGAGCAGCGAGTAGCGGGCTTTTTTTATTATTGTTTTTTTTGTGCCTTGAGCTTGAAAATATATATATATATATATATATATATATATATATATATATATATATATATATATATATATATATATATATATATATATATATATATATATATATATATATATATATATATATATATATATATATATATATATATATATATATATATATCTTAAAAAAAAAAAAATTCTGGTGTGCTGCCTTTATTAATATATTCCAGCACCTTTAGTACACGGTTCACCCACGCCGTGCCTCTGTAATTCATCCTGAAGTTTTAATGGAGAAAAATGCTTTCTCACGATATATGAAACGGCCGAGAGGATGACCTGGAGTCAGTTAAGAAAGCAAGATCACAAATAGAACGGCTCTTGGGGAAGTCATACTGGCGATCAGGCCAGATGTTGATAGAAGCTTAAGAACTTCCCGGTTAAGGATTGATTCAAAAGCTTTAGTTCTAGAATGGTAGTTTGAGAGATTGGAACGGTCATCCTTCTTAGGCACAGTTTATATGTTTGCGTACTTCCAGCAGGAAGAAAAGGTAGATATTGAAATGCAGGAACGAAAGAGTTTGACCAGCACGGAAGTATAATTCTTAAGGACGATTGGAGGCACTCCATTGGGTCCATAAGCCTTTTGATGATTGAGGCCAGAGAGGGCTTAGAAAACATAATTCTTAAGAATTTTAATGACCGGCATAGCAGAGTTAGAGGAGAAATGAATAGAAGAAATATACCAAGAGTCGTCCAGAGTGGAATTTTCATTGAAAGTTTAAGCAATAAATTATTCAACTTTCGAGACAGATGTGACAGCAGGTTGCCCTCAGGACTAGGAAAAAGTGGGAGTTGAAGAAATGAAAAGGTTTGAGATATTTTTGGCTATATGTCAGAAACCTCTGTAAGAATGAAAAAGCAAGGTTGTGGCATTTTCTATTGATGAAGGAATTTTTGGCGAGTCAAAGAATAGATTTCGCTCGATTCCGGGCAGAATTGTAAAGCATAATTAGCAGGAATACGAAGGCTCAGGTACCTCTTGTGAACTGCCTCTCTACCTTTAATAACACTATACAAAGCATGATTGAACCATGGATTTTAGCATGAGAATTAGAGAAAGTGCATGGAATATGTGACCTCCATTCCAGAGGCAATTACATCAGTAATGGGTCGGACTCATACAGAGGATTCCAGACCTGAAAAGGGTAATCATTCTACAGGCCACAGGAAATCAGGAAGTACGTCCTTAGGTCATTCCACCGAGCTGAAGCATAATGCCAAAAAAAGTGGGACCAGAGGGTGTACAGGAGCAGTCGGACAGAATGCGGAACTTAAGTTGTGATCGGAGGACCCCAACGGAGAGAACAGTTTAATAGAATAAACTGAAGGATCGAGGATTAAAGGTTAGGAAAAGTTTGGAATTTTGGGCATGTCTCCTAGGCGGTCGGGGATACGTGTAGGGTACTAAACCAACTGTTCTAGATCGTAGAGGAGAGCATAGTTATAGGCTTGTTCACCAGAATGATGAGTGAAAGAGGATGTAAGCCGAAATTAGTGCTGAACATGAAAATCTCATAAGAAGGATGGAGATTTCAGCAAAAGGGAGAGGGAGTCAAGATGCGCTCCTCTTTAGAATTCAAATAGTCAAATAATTTTACATAGTTGGTAGAGTTAGGTGAGAGATAAACATCACTTGCGTGTTTAGTACTAGAATGACACGTCTTAGTAAGATAGCAGAAAATTCTAAAGAATAAAGATTGTGGGCACGAGAGCAAGTGACATTGGTGCTCTCATAGACACAGCATCAAGCTTTGGAAAGAAATTTAAGATAATAAAAGGGAACAGAGTAAATATGACTGTTAGTATCTTCCGAGACCTGTGTTACGTTTATGAAGAAAAGGTGTTAGCAAAGACCACGAATGGTGCATTGGCTGATGGAAATAAAGTTGGAAGAGCAATCAAGACACCTCTAATCTGTAACCAAAATTGGAATTCGTACTGGGGATATTTGTCGTTCACTCCGATGGAAATGGAGACTGAGAGACCAGAGGGCCTATACATGGCAGCTCCGAAACATAGGATATTGAGTAAATTATATTCTCATCCATAAATGCATCTAACTTCCATTTAAAGCTTTCAATGGGGCATACTCATCCTTACCAGGTATCACCAGCGACTTGTGCCCACGGAGCTTGAACTGTTCTTTCAATTTTGGTAAATGACCTGTGTTTCTCTGGGACTTGTAACAATTACACTTCGATACAATAAGTGATACTATTGTTAATAAAAATGTGGTTGATCATTCTCGTTGTTTTACTGGTAAACGAGATAGTAAATGACCGATGCAAGGTTCTCTCATAAAAAACCTTTCTTGCATGGAAGCCTGCAAAATCAAGCAGAATTGGACTTTTAAAAAATTATATTAATTTTACAATAATGGATGAGTACCTGCTTAGGGTGTATCAGTCACGTCCTCGACGAAATTTGTCAAAACCGGCGTCAAGCAACTCGACAGCAAGCGTAGCATCCATTGTTTTATCACCGTGGGCGACACTGGCTTCCGCTTCCAGTGTTACGCCAGGCCGGCCCCCAACTCTTGGTCTTAAACGCCAACACCGTTGACCTGCCCACCCTCTTAGTAGCGGCAGGCATCCACCAAAGGTCTTCGTGCACTCCACATAACAAGCAACAGTCAATTGTAGGCGGAATGTAATATGCTGGAAGCAGACCCAAACATCTGCAGTCGGCGGGGATTGAAGCCAATTTGATCGCGTGGATAAGAGATTGGCTTACCGACAGAAAACAACGAGTTTTACTCAACGGACAGACTTCCGAGTGGCTTCCAGTCACTAGTGGAGTGCCTCAATGGTCAGTGCTGGGACCCATTATCTTTATCATATACATGTATATCAACGACCTAGAATTAGGACTGAAATCCACAATATGTTGTTGACACCAACGTAGGTGGAAAGGCCCTCACAAAGACCGACCGCGAAATCATTAAGAAAGACCTCAATCACATTATCCAATGGTCAGAAAAATGGCAAATGTCATTTAATGTAGAAAAATGCAAAGTCATGCACATTGGGTCCAGAAATAGTAACCACACATACATCATGAATGTGATACTTCTGCTGACATTGGGGTCACTATCAGCAGTGATCTGAAACACGCGAATCACTGTAAAAAAGCATACAACAATGCCAACACTATGTTCGGGTTCATAGCGAGGAACTTTGAGTGAAAAACACCAGACGTGATGCTATCCTTGTATAATTTCACGGTAAGACCTGATCTCGAGTATGCAGTACAGTTCTGGTCTCCTAACTACAGACAGGACATTGATTTACTGGAGACGATTCAACGACGCGCCACGAAAATGATTCCAACCTTAAGAGCTCAACCGTACGAGGAACGACTCAAGCGACTCAATCTCTTTACACTGGAGAAAAGACGCCTACGAGGGGATATGATTCAAGTCTTCAAGTACCTGAAAAAGTTCAATAACGTTGATTACTCCCAATTATTTGAACTGCAAACCAATTCAAGAACTAGAAATAACGGTTTACCCATTCAGTCGAGTCGATGTAACACAGACATTGTAAGAAGTTTCCTTTCAAACCGAGTCATCCGCCACTGGAACAATCTTTCCTCAGAAGTAGTAAATGCGAATACCAGCAACTACTTCAAATATAGAATCGACCGTCCTTTTCGCTGCGTCAAGAGTAAACTGAATACCGATGTGATTTCATCTGCTCCCCAGGCCCCAAATGGCTGTAATTCACCAAAGCTGGCAACCTCGTAATGAGCCAATAGGCTTTCTGTTGCTTGCATTTCCATGTTCCCATGTTTCTTTTTTTGGGGGGGGTGGGGGTGGGGGGGGGGCGGGTTGCTTGACGCCCTAATATTTTTTGATATTTTTAATCGACGGCGAAACTGATGCACCCTAAGGATATACACGGCATATATATATATATATATATATATATATATATATATATATATATATATATATATATATATATATATATATATATATATATATATATATATATATATAAAGTCCTATTCTGCTTGATTTTGCAGGGCTTTCATGCGAGAAAGATATTTTAATGAGGATAACATTGCAATGGTCATTTATTTTCTCGTTTACCAATACATAAAACAACGAAAATGATCAACTACATATTTATGAAAAACACTTATTATTTATTGCATCGAAGTGTAATTGTTACAAGTCCCAAAGAAACTCAGGTAATTTGCGATAATTGAAACAATAGTTCAAGCTTCGTGGGCACAAGCACTTAGTCGCTGGGACACCCACTGGCTGGCAACTCCAAATATACCCCATTGATTTTGCCTCAGCTACGTACCTACTCAGATTGTTCGCCTCATCCACCACCCTGTTCATGAACCAGTTCTTTTCTATTTCCTTTCTGAATTTCAATTTATTCAACTTACACCTATTCCTGCATGTTCTCAGGTCAGTTTTTAATATAAGTACTTCATCTAAATTGCCTTTGTTAATTGCCTTATTCCATTTAAGAAATTCATTCAAATCCCGGCGCAGTCTATGTCTTTGCAAAGTATGTAAGTTATGGGGGAATTTGCGATATGGAGGTACAAAAATCTGTTTTTCAAAACCCGTCCAGAATTAATCCCATACCATTGAAGAAGACTTATCTAATATAGAAAAGGTTAATAAATCGTCGCGAGAACAGTGAATGGCAACCGAAAACGTGAGAAGGGCCCCTTGCGGAAGGGGGAAGGGTGACGCCAGGCACAGGCAATACGTGGTTGGCTTGTGGAATGTGGCAGTATGGACGGTTCAGGTGCTCTTTAAAAAAAACAGCGTATGGCAACAGGTGCGAAGACAAACACCTATAATAGTAGCCCCGGAAGCAGGATATTTGGGGACGTCAGAACAAAGGAGGGCGTTGTTATGTGCATGCGCAGGTATATATATATATATATATATATATATATATATATATATATATATATATATATATATATATATATATATATATATATATATATATATATATCAGTGGTGGGCACCGATCACTTTTTTGCTGTTCCGATCCCCGATCATCCGATCAGTTTGGGCAACTGATCCGATTCCGATCATCCGATCATTTTTTTAAGTACTGCTGTTCCGATCACCATTCCGATCATCCGATCATTGAAACTTGTAATAATTACTATTATTTTTTTAAATAATAATTACAAAAAACACCTATTTTAGGCGTTGTTTAAGTAATAATTTCAAATAAGTAATAGCTTAATTATTTGCTTATAAATATCTTTATTTTTCCTCTTTCTTTTGGTATATAGGACATGGTAAAGAAAAAATGTCATCTTAACTTCTTATTTTAGGCATTTATTTAAGTCTACTCTTTTTATTGTATGAAAAAGCAATTATGTTCGCTATTTTAACTCTTGTTTGAATTTGATTTAGACTTTTCACAAACATTTTTCAACTTATTAATATTTTATCATCGATATCTAGGAAATTTTGTTTTTACTATTCTATAAAAAAAACGAGCGATAGTGATCATTAATCTCCTATCCTTCCTAATTAAATAGCTTTCTGAATAAAAGATATTGGTCCATAAATAAATTAGTTACAAGAAGAACATAAGCAATAAGGGTTTGATTTTAAGTGAGCCGGTGTTGTGTCATCGGCCATCCACGTATCCTAAAACATCCCATCCTGATCTGCGCATGCGCGGAACCCGATGTTTACAAACACAGTGTTGATATCGTAGTTTGTCCAGGCAAGATGGCGGCAAGACAGCATGGCAGCTTTAATGGGAAAATGGCCAAATTCAAGAATGACATGGACCCCATAATTCAGATAGCTTGCCATTAAATGGATCCGAGAAACATGACCATCAGTCAGAAGAGTGTAGGTTATCTCATTTATCACATATACCGACACACAAGGGGTGCAGGTTATCTCATTTATCACATTTACCGACATACGCAAACATGACACTAACACGATTACATCACTTAAAGACAACACTAACACATTAGTAACCAGCACACAACACAAAGCATAAATACTCAACACACAGTTCCAATCGGTGTACACACAAGAACACAATCTGACACCAAACATGCCACACAGCCCCTTCCCCCCCATAGCCCCCCTTGACATCACGACCAACGGAATACATAAATTACTAGAAGGACTCGACGCAACTAAATCCGCTGGCCCCGACAACATTCCCGCCTTCATCCTTAAATCCTTTGCCCCCATCCTTGCCCCCATCCTTCAGGCCATATTCGCCCAATCACTATCATCTACCTCATTACCCTCTGACTGGCTTTTGGCAAACATTAATCCTTTATTCAAGACAGGTGACCGGACTGATCCTGCCAATTATCGCCCCATCTCACTAACATCGATTCCATGTAAAATTTTCGAACACATAATACACAAACACATAATGAATCACCTTGACGCAAACAACATCCATACTGACTCACAACACGGCTTTCGACCTAAACGCTCATGTGAATCGCAACTCATTACTACATATCACGACATCACGAGGCTACTTGACTGACGTGACATTAAAGAAGTTGACACTATTGTTTTAGGTTTTTCCAAAGCCTTCGACAAAGTCCCGCACAAAAGACTGACATTAAAATTAAAATACTACGGTATTTCAGGACCTATTCTTCACTGGATCACTGCATTTCTTACTAACAGGACTCAACGTGTTCTTCTTGACGGATCTTCATCCGACACTGTCCCTGTTTCTTCAGGTGTCCCACAAGGCACCGTTCTAGGCCCCCTTCTTTTCCTCCTGTACATTAACGATCTTCCACTGTCATCGCCTAACTCTTCCACTAGACTATTTGCCGACGATAGTTTACTGTTTAGAGCAGTAAAGACTACTGACGACTGTAGACTACTACAAAACGACTTGGACGCCCTCGAGCGGTGGGAACGCTCCTGGCAGATGCACTTCCGACCAAACAAATGCAAACTTTTAAGATTCACCAGAGCGCACAACCCCCTCCATCACTCCTACACTCTCCATAATTAAAATTTAAAATCAGTTCACACACACAAGTACCTTGGCATCCATCTCTCAACTAACTTGAAATTCAACACCCATATAGACCATATCAGTGCCACAGCCAACAGAACACTAGAGTTCCTGAGGAGGAATTTACATAACTGCACACCTGACATTAAACACATAGCTTATGACACACTTGTGAGACCAACACTGGAATACTGCTCCACGGTGTGGGATCCTTACACACACAGAAACATTGATAGGTTAGAACAAATCAACACCAAGGCGGCTAGGTTCATTACAAACAATTACACTCGAACGCCTGGAATCACAACACGGATCAGACAACAGATAAACATGGACCCTCTTCACATACGCAGACAAACACACAGACTTACACTTATGTACAAGATCACAAACACTCACATTGACATTGACCCACAAACATTCCTACACAAGGCAAACAGTCAACGTACTCGTAACACACACATCCATAAATACCAAATATATCATACTAACACTGACGCATACAAGCACTCATACTTTCCACGCATCATACGTGACTGGAACAGCCTTCCTCAACAGATTTTAGATTGCGATACAATAGACTCATTCAAAAAACAAATACATACTCACTTGTCACCACAACACACCAACACTAACAATTACACTTGATTCACTTCCCTTCCCTGCACACTCGGCTCCCCCGTCCCCCCAACAGGGGTGTAGGTTATCTCATTTATCACATATACCGACATAGAAGGGGTGCAGGTTATCTCATTTATCACTTTTACCGACATACAAAGGGTGTAGCTTATCTCATTTATCACATTTACCGACATACAAGGGGTGTAGGTTATCTCATTTATCACATTTACTGACATACAAGGGGTTCAGGTTATCTCATATATCACATTTACCGGCATACAAGGGGCGTAGGTTATCTCATTGATCGCATATACTGACATACCAGGTGTTCAGGTTATCTAATTTATCACATTTACCGACATACAAGGGGTGTAGGTTATCTTATTTCTCACATTTACCGACATACAAGGGGTTCAGGTTATCTCATTTATCACATTTACTGGCATACAAGGGGTGTAGGTTATTTCATTTCTCACATTTACTGACATACAAAGAATGTAGGTTATCTCATTTATCACATATACCGACATTAAAAGGGTGCAGGTTATCTCATTTATCACATTTACCGACATACAAGGGGTGTAGGTTATCTCATTTATCACATTTACCGACATACATGGGGTGTAGGTTATCTCATTTATCACATTTACCGACATACAAGGGGTGTAGGTTATCTCATGTATCACATTTACTGACATACAAGGGATGCAGGTTATCTCATTTATCACATACCGACATACAAGGGGTGCAGGTTATCTCATTTATCACATATACCGACATACAAGGGGTGTAGGTTATCTCATTTATCACATTTACTGACATACAAGGGATGCAGGTTATCTCATTTATCACATTTACTGACATACAAGGGATGCAGGTTATCTCATTTATCACATACTGACATACAAGGGGTGCAGGTTATCTCATTTATCACATATACCGACATACAAGGGGTGTAGGTTATCTCATTTATCACATTTACTGACATACAAGGGATGCAGGTTATCTCATTTATCACATACCGACATACAAGGGATGCAGGTTATCTCATTTATCACATATACCGACATACAAGGGGTGCAGGTTATCTCATTTATCACATTTACCGACATACAAGGGGTGCAGGTTATCTCATTTATCACATTTACCAACATACAAGGTGTGCAGGTTATCTTTTATCACATTTACCGACATACAAGGGGAACAGGTTATCTCATTTATCACATTTACCGACATATCTCATTTACCTCATCTACTGACATACAAAGGGTGCAGGAAGAAACTTTCATATTTCAAGCCGTTTTCAAATTCAAAACATACGTCAACATTTACTTTTAAAAAGATTATAAAAAAAAACCTCAGGTGGGACATATCGCGATAGGCAGTCGACAAAGACTCGGTACCGCGTCGCAATAGGCGCACTTAACATCACCGTAGGCGATCCAGGATTCAGTACGTTTCCTAATTAGTAGAAGGTAATGTTATAATTTTATATCGTAAAGAATACTTATAACCAAAAACTTAAAAAAATTATGGGTATTCTTTTTCTTGAACAGAACATTGAATAAACAGCAGAACATTAATATGAAAAAACGTATAGGTTGGCTATAGCCCGCAGGCCCGAGCCAGCCTATACGCCATTTTGGGGGTGTCAGATACCTGTAATAGCATATTTTTACTGCGCAAAGCAGGTGATGTCACTTATTGTGATTTCGTGAGCTTTCATATGTATCTATTTGTGTATATTTCATGGAGGCAAAACTAGTTTCATTTTTACTCGTAACACGAATATGTGACTTTTTCACAATATAATTTCACTCAAACAAGTGAATCAGACACCACAAAAATATTACCAGTGTGTGTATGAATGCATACAAAGATAAGCACATACTTTGATTTAACTCTAGGATGTCTCGTGGATCATTAATAAATAAAAACAAAATATCCGGATAGGCTACTCTTTAGCCCGTTACCGGCTATGGCTGCCAAAAAAGTCCCTCCGCCAAGTTTGTACCCCCCCATTTGGTGACTGTTAAGTACGCCTATTCATCCACCCTTTGTTTGTAAACAAATCCCGCGCATGTGCAGATTGGATGTGATGTCTTAGGATACGTGGATGGCAGATGACACCACACCGGTTAGGACACGTAGCAATGGGTTTAAGTTGGATAAGTTCAGGTTCAACAAAGACATAGGCAAGAATTGGTTTACCAATTAGTGGAACAGACGTAGAAGTCATGTGGTGAGCGCCAACACGATAGATACATTCAAGAAGAGGTTAGATAAGTTCTTGGATGGAAGGGGTATGGGGCGTTAGTTTGGTGCCGTGGTCTGGGCGGCATGTTGCGCTCTCTCGCGAGACCCCCTTCCTCCTCCTCCTCTTCTTGTTGGGGGGGGACCCCGAGGGGTGGTTGGGGGACCGAGGGAAAGCAAGGCCCTCCCCCCGGTTAAGAAGGGTGGTAACACTGCAGCAGAAAATGCATAACTGACAACTGGGGCAGGCCATTCGGTTACTGGAGTGAGCGGAAGCCCATTACTGCAGCCCACACCACACTGCAATGGCGTCGTGTAACAAGTCCCGCCAAGCAAATAAAGCGACTTAGCGCGTCTCGTTCACGATACCTTACCAGGATTTAATAAATTACCGATCAATAATTATCGCCTAATTTTATAAATAAAGACGCTTATTGAAGTAGCTATTTAGCAACGTTTATAAAAATAATTGTAAGAAGTCCGCAGTCACTTGTTGCCATGACAACGTTGACCACTTTATTTTCTGTGATCGGAAGTTAGTTTGTGAAGTTCCGATCTCCACAGTCCGATTGCCTTTTACAAAGATGATCCAATCTTTGCATTCCGATCGCCAATTGCTGCTCCGATCAGATCGGAATATCGGACGATCGGACTGATGATCGAAAGTACCCAGCTCTGATATATATATATATATATATATATATATATATATATATATATATATATATATATATATATATATATATATAAATAAACGCACATGCGCGCACACTCGCTCGCTGTCTCTTTGGGTGCGATGGCTCTCCTCTAAGCACCAACAAGGCAAAGGCTTTATAGCCCCCTAATAAATAAACCATTTATTTTTATTTGCGTAAACTATAAGTGTGAGAAAAGCAAGTGTTGGAAACAGTGGAAATATATGAATTTGTCTCTGCATTGTGCCTCATAGGCTAGTGCAAAGGAACGTTGATACGCGCCTCGACGCACATAATACTTTTTCTTTGTGTATCCTAATTACTTGATTGGAAAAATTAGTGCTTAATTTTCGTACATACCGCACTCAATAAAACCGATTATGTATTAATATATTAACATTCATCTATTCTAAACACACACACACACACACACACACACACACACGTTTGACAGACGTTACGTATGAGGGAATATAAAGGAAATGAGTCTGCTGACATTAGAGTAGGGAAGAGAGAGAATAGACTTGACAACGCTATATAAGCCGATAAATAAAATGAATAAGGTAGACACTTGGGGATGACTAGATGCATTTGTGATGCCAAGAAATACGTTTTTCTTCAGAGAGACATAGACGCTTGAAGAGGACTGAAGGAAGTGATTACAGTAAAGAGTTTTTTACAAATTAAAAGAAATGGGAACTGAACACAACGAGCATAGTTCAGCCCTGTACACACACACACACACAACAGCACCAGCACCAGCATAAATATCACCACTACCAATATTCAGAGAATTTTATAGGAAGGAAAATCGAATGATGTGTCTCCAAATTGTAAACTACCCGACCTGATCAAAGCAGAGCCGTACCCATAGTGTTGTAAAGGGGGAGGGGGGTCTTTTTCCACTAATGTGGACCGTTGTAGCCTCTTGTAGAGGAGCGAGTGGCGAGTGAAGCGAACCAATTCAGTTGAGGGGTTCGGGGCTTTGAAAAATTGGTGTGTGTGTGCATTGTCATGCTATTCTCCAGAAATGCAACATAAATATACCAGTTAATCATTTTGACTTTCTCAGAAAGCAGACCTTTTAGCATATAGGGGGGCTCCTCCGAACCTCCGACCCCTCGTGGGTACGGCAATACATGAAGTACCATGAACTCTATATTCAAGGAATTTTAGTACAAAATTTTCACAACTATGGTCCTCACTTGGTTGTTCGCAGAGCCGGTAAACATCAGCCTGAAATAAGGAACGAAGATTGGCCCCGTCAGGTCCTTCACGTTCCACACACTCAGCACTCCCGGACCTTCCCCGCAAGGCTCACCGCCGAGACACTTTAAATTGCATTCCTTCGTTTCATCCAGTATCTCTAAGCCTGAAAAATATACATGGATTCAAGTTTAGAGTGCCTTGCCAGGTGCATTTTTGTGGGGGGCGGGGTTGGTGTCCTGAGGCTGCTAATGGTCTCTGAGGCTAATCTGTGAGGGGTAAATGGTGTTCCAAACACAACAGCTACGAGCAAACATGAACATAATCAATTATTCATTCATCATTGAATTTCGGAAAATAAATGGTCAGATTGCCAAACAAAAAAAGTGAAGCCCGCACCTCTAATCGTGGCGGCACAGAAGCAGTTGGCCGCCTCGTCCACCCCGACGTAGGGCAGTTTGAAGACGGCACACTGGATGGCACAAGTGGCGGGCGTGGTTTCCTCTCCGGGAAAAAAGTCTCCCGCTGAGTGGCTGAACACTGGCCTTGTGGTACTGTCCCGAATACATGGTACGCCGAGGGCCGACAGGGAGGCCTCCAGGAAGAGGAGAAGTAACAGAGCACGTCGGGGCCTCATGTTTCCCACCTCGCATCTAAAAGAGAACGCCTCCTGGTGAGCAGGAATGAAAAGTCACTCTTCGTTGTGTATCAGTTAAGGTACCTAGGGAAAGTAAAGTATAAGAGGTTAGCTCTACGGGTGGGGTCAGGTGATGAAATCACGTTAGTGGCGCAACCAGCTCGGTAAAGTGAGTGGAGTAGGGCAGTTAAGTCTTCCTTAAATTAAACCCGCACGGGGAAAGGAGTGTATGATAAAGGTGCGGTTGAAGGGCTGAGTGGTCAGCGTGCGGGCGAGGCGTCCTGGAGGACACAGGTTTGAGTCCCGCTTCAAACAAACAGTTTTCAGTCATCGCCGAGTACCCTAAGACTACCCACATGCTACCCTGAATTGCACTTCTTAACCCGAAATCTAGATAAACTCCTTCAAGTGGATTTTAAAAAATAAGCTCCAGGGGACAGCATGAGCCAAATAAGATGCAATCCAGTCATATTATGACAAAAAAGGGCTCAACCCGGACATAATTGCAACAAAAATTATTTCACTTGCATCGTGTCAGGAAAGTTCCCAATATTGACAGAAAAAAACGCATTGTTATGCTCTTCGTCTCATCAGCTCTCCTCCTCCTACTGATAGCCTTCTACCTCTTAAATTCCGCCTCGATGTTGCCTCTCTTCTTATCTTCTATTGATATTTCCACGCTGACTGCTCTTCTGAACTTGCTAACTGCATGCCCTTCCCCCCTCCCGCGGCCCCGCTGCACACGACTTTCTACTCATGCTCATCCCTATACTGTCCAAACCCCTTATGCGAGAGTTAACCATCATCTTCACTCTTTCATCCCTCACGCTGGTAAACTCTGGAACAATCTTCCTTCATCTGTATTTCCTCCTGCCTACGACTTGAACTCTTTCAAAAGGAGGATATCAGGACACCTCTCCTCCCGAAACTGACCTTTCTTTCGGCCACCTCTTTTGATTCTTTTTTGGGAGCAGCGAGTAGCGGGCTTTTTTTATTATTGTTTTTTTTGTGTGTGTCCTTGAGCTGTTTCCTTTGTTGTAAAAAAAAAAGCATTCGCCATTATAGAAAAACCTACTTTCGGTCATAACTTTCTTATTAATTGACCAAATAAATTTATCTAAGCATCAAACCCTATGTTTTGAAGGTCAAGGAACATTTTTAAGATAATTTTTATTTTATTTTAGGCTATTCCTTATATGGCAAACATGCAAATTAGCATATGCCATTCTGGAAAAAACTACTCTTATCATAACATTTTTATTATTCAACCAAATTAGTTTATCCAAGAATTAAACCCTATGTTTTAAAGGTCAGGGAAAATATATATATATATATATATATATATATATATATATATATATATATATATATATATATATATATATATATATATATATATATATATATTGCAACAACGTTAGTCATTGTTGACACTGCCAGACAAGTGGGGAAAGCTATTCTCAACACCATGAAGTATAAGAATGTGCAAGAATACGCATTCCATCGCAAAGACCAAGCTGTCACCTTAGCTTCAAAAACAGCTATCAATGTCCATGGAGAGATGATGCAGATTGATCCTCAACTGCTGTTCCAACGGATTACTGTGTCAGCTGGTAGAATATCAAATCCCAAATCGATCTTTACCCACGAACTGTGCACCTTTCCACCAGTACTTTTTGACTCGTCATTGCTGCCCAGAATGGCAAACAGGCCAGCACTTGCTGATGCAATGTGGGACATACTTCAGAAGTTTCAGGCTGAGGGTAGTTCAATTGGATCGCATTTCAATGAAAGCCAACTGGAGGAATCGCCAGATGGCATGGCATACATTTTGGATGGAGGTGCTTTATTGCAGCGTGTACCTTGGAAACGTGGACTGGAATTCGAATCAATCTGTCAACTGTATGTTGCATACATCAGTAAAAGGTACAAAAAAGCTACAATAGTATTTGATGGCTACGATGATGGCCCATCAATAAAAGACGCAACCCATAAGAGACGCTCTGGATCAGGAATTTGGCCAACTGTGAGCTTCAGTGGACAAACTGTGAACAGGTGTAATAAAGAACAATTTCTAGCAAACAAAGACAACAAGCAGAGATTCATAAATCTTCTGAGTGAATCTCTAAAGCAGACTGGCTACAATGTAGTTCATTGAAAGAAGATGCAGACTTGATCATTGTTCATACTGTTATAGAGTCTGCAAAGTCAACAGATACTGTTGTTGGTGGTGATGATACTGACCTTTTAGTCCTTCTCTGTTACTATGCAGATATGAAAGCAAAACAATTATCATTCACACCAGAACCAAAGGAGAAGTCATCAAAAAATCGCTCTTGGGACATTTAAAGCAACCAAAGCAGCTTTGGGAGATGGTGTTTGCTCAAATATCTTATTTGTGCATGCATTGCTAGGCGATGATACTACTTTCCATCTGTATGAAATTGGTAAAAGTTTAGCACTTCGGAAGGTGATCGATAGTCCATACCCTTCAATGTCCTTAGTATTCAATGCAACAACTCCGACATATTCAACTGAATGAGACCAAAAGCCGTCGCACCGAATCCGAATTACTTGCGGTGGCTGAGAGCGTACTTTATTCCTCCCATGATTGCCATTCGATATCTCAGCAGGCCTTCCCTCTTTAGATGGACTCCGTCCTCAAAATATTTGGGGTGATTCAAGTAGTTGGCCGCCCCCAGCAGTATTATATTGGCTATGAGTTTAAGCTTTTTCAAGGTTTTATTCAGATAATTAATTATTCAACACCTGCCTCCGCTGGTTGTTGCAAAACTGAGGATACGCATCAGATCCAAGAACTTCTCAAAATGCAACCATCCAGGGTTTTATCTTGAGAAACTCGAGGGACCAGGCGTGTGCGCAGGAGTATTCGGTGGCATTTTCAAATCGGTTTGAAGTGCTGTGGAGGACCCTGGACAGTTTTTTTTTTGGAGTTTTTTTTTTACGTGTTAATATAACGCCGGTAGGCTTTCTTCAGGGGCCTGTTGGTTGACCCAAGCCCGTCATGGCGCAGGCAATTTTTTTTTATAGTGGCGCCAGCTTTCAACATGTCTGCACTGATATTAAGATAACTCAGCTGCCTTTCCACCCTTCAACTTCTTCACAGCCTCTCTCACCTCCGCAAGAGTTGGATACCTTCAACGTAAAACTCTCAAAGCTGTCGGAGAGTGCATTGGAGAGCGCCCGAGCTCTAGAAATGGTGTTGCATCAAGGGAAACACAGGAGAATATAAAGGAGAGTCATGCTGCCAAGCAGGCTGGGGACAAGGAGCGATACAGGCTTGTCAAGAAGGAACAGAACCCTTGTGAGGAAGGATAAGGAGAGGTCTCGCTGAGAATGTCGAGGATTATATCAATGCAAACTGCATTAGACCTGCCTTTCGAGCTCTGAAGAAGCTCTGCTCCAAATCCACATCTCTGGTAAGTATTATCTGAACGGCTGATGGGCAGATATCAGACTCGGATGGGTACCGGGCTCGTTGGGCCGAGTACTTTGGGGAGTTGTACACGACAAACCCCCAAGAGGACAGCTTTCTCTGGCTGGGTTGCACATGGCGGCTACTGATCCACCAACAGAAGAAACCATCCTCTTGCGGAGGTGAGAAAGGCTGTGAAGAAGTTGAATGGTGGAAAGGCAGCTGGGATCTCATAATATCAGCACAGACATGTTGAAAGCTGGGGGTGAAGTCATGATTCGTGGGTTCTGTCTGCCGTATGGCAGTACGGTGCCATTACTCTTGACTGGAAAAGGGTGTTTGTTATCCCTACCTGGAAAGGGGACCGACAAGACTGCAACAATACTAGACAGGCCAACATACTAGACCTCTTCCTTACCTCTAACCGTTCTGCTTACTTTGTCAAAATGTTCTCTCCGTTGGGCTCCTCCGATCACAACCTTATTTCTGTATCCTGTCCTATCGCTCCTGTACATCCCCTGGACCCACCGAAGAGGCATTGTTTCTGGCATTTTGCTTCAGCTTGGTGGGACGACATGAGGATGTACTTTTCCGAATTCCCGTGGAATGATTACTGCTTCCTGGAGAGAGAGCCCTCTGTGTGTGCCCAGCGCATCACAGAGGCGATTGTCTCTGGAATGGAGGCACACATTCCACGTAC
Organism: Eriocheir sinensis; assembly: GCF_024679095.1. Classification (NCBI taxonomy): domain Eukaryota; kingdom Metazoa; phylum Arthropoda; class Malacostraca; order Decapoda; family Varunidae; genus Eriocheir; species Eriocheir sinensis. The sequence continues at coordinate 2,241,890 of NC_066521.1, read as the reverse complement.
TTTATCTACTCCTCATGCTAAAAAGCCTTGGTTTAATCACGCTTGTTCTCGTGCTATCAAAGATAGAGAGGCAGCTCACAAAAGGTACCAGAGCCTTCGCACTCCTGCTAACCATGATATTTATATTTCTGCCAATAATCGTGCCAAATCTATTCTTCGACTTACCAAAAACTCTTTCATTAATATAAAATTTCAAAACCTTGCTTTTTCTAATTCTTCCCGTGACTTCTGGCACTTAGCCAAAAATATCTCCTACAATTTCACTTCTTCATCTTTCCCTCCTCTCCTTAACAATGACGGCAGCACTGCCGTCTCATATATCTCTAAGGCTGAACTCTTCTCTCAAACTTTCTGTAACAACTCCAGTCTGGACGATTTTGGGCATATTCCTGAAACTCAGACTCCTTTATGCCTGTTATTATGATTCTTCGGAATGATGTTTTCAATGCCCTCTCTGGCCTCAACTCTCAGAAGGATTATGGACCTGATGGAGTGCCTCCTATTGTCCTTAAAAACTGCCTCCGTGCTGACACCCTGCTTGGTCAAACAATTTCGCCTCTGCCTATCAACATATACCTTTCCTTCCTGCTGGAAGTACGCCTTCGTACAGCCTGTGCCTAAGAAGGGTGACCGCTCCAATCCTTCAAAATACCGACCTTTAGCTTTACTTTCCTGTCTATCTAAAGCTTTTGAATCAATCCTTAACCGGAAGATTCAAAAGCACTTTTCCACTTCTGACCTTGTAACTGATCGCCAGTATGGGTTCCGCAAGGGGCCTTCTACTGGCGATCTTCTTGCTCTTTTAACTGATTCTTGGTCATTCTCTCTTAGCCGTTTCGGTGAAACTTTCGCAGTTGCGCTAGACATATCGAAAGCATTCGGTAAAGCCTGGCACAAGCCTTTCCTTTCTAAACTGCCCTCTTACGGTTTATATCCTTCTCTCTGTTCCTTTATCTTCAGCATCCTTCCCGGACGTTCTTTCTCTGCGGTGGTAGACGGTCACTGTTCTTCCCCTAAACCTATCAACAGTGGTGTTCCACAGGGCTCTGTCCTATCACCCACTCTTGTTGCAGCCACCGCTGAAAGCCGTGTGCTCTGCTTCCCCGGTGACCCAAGAAAATGTGGCGCTGCAGCACAGACTCGTTAACTGTATTCGTGTGCAATGTTTTCGTCTCCCCTCGTCTTGTATCTCCTGTGCCGTCTATGTATTTTCATTGTCGCTGTCCTCGTCTCCCTGTCCGTTGTGTCGCGTCTTCATTGTTAACTCTTCTTGTTACTCGTTTATCTTCCACTATCTTTCCTCGTCTTGCTACAGTCATCTTCTAAATATTGTTCCACCTATACACCAACACATAAATATTACCTACACAGTACAACATTCACACACACGCAATTAACATAACCACCTCTTTTATGTGTCTTGTACGTACATGTCAATGACCCGTGTGAATTTTGTCAATAAAATAACCCTGACGGATATGACTTTTCTCTATCCGTGAACCAATTACCCTTAGAACACTCGCTACCGCCAACACTATCTTCCTGTTATTCATCAATGACCTTCTTTCCATAACAAACTGTCCTATCCACTCATACGCTGACGACTCCACTCTGCATTATTCAACTTCTTTCAACAGAAGACCCTCTCAACAGGAATGACATGACTCAACACTGGAGTCTGCAGAGCGCTTAACTTCAGACTTCGCTATTATTTCCGATTGGGGTAAAAAGAACCTTGTGTTCTTTAATGCCTCAAAAACTCAATTTCTCCACTTATCAACTCGACATAATCTTCCAAACACCTATCCCTTATTCTTCGATAACACTCAGCTGTCACTTTCAACACTAAATATCCTTGGTCTATCCTTAGCTCAAAATCTCAACTGGAAACTTTACATCTCCTCTCTCATTAAATCAGCTTCCTCGAGGTTGGGCGTTCTCTATCGTTTCCGCCAGTTCCTCTCCCCCTGCACAGTAGTTATATATATACATATATATATATATATATATATATATATATATATATATATATATATATATATATATATATATATATATATATATATATACATATATATATATATATATATATATATATATATATATATATATATACAGGTAACTCTCGATTTACGCGAGTATTGTGTCCTTGAAGAGGTCACGTAAATCAATAACAATGTAAATCAAACAAGAGGTAGGTTTCTATCGAAAAATAAATAGTTGTTGAAAGTTGTTTGGAAGATTGTGTCGAGTGGATAGGTGGAGAAACTGTTTTTTTGAGGCGTTGAAGGACACTAGGTTCTTCTTGCCCCAATCGGAAATAATAGTAAGGTCTGAGGCTAAGCGTTCTGCAGCCTCCAGCCTTGAGTCGTTAAGTTCCTGTAGGGTGGGTCTTCTATTAAAAGAAGTTCAGTAATGCAGAGTGGAATCATCGGCGTATGAATGGATAGGACAGTTCGTTTTGGAAAGAAGATCATCAATGAACAACAGAAAAAGAGTGGAAGATAGGACAGAACCCTGTGGGACATCACTGTTAATAGATTTAGGGGAAGAACAGGGACCGTCTACCACGGCAGAAATAGAACGGTCAGAAAGGAAACTGGAGATAAAGGTACAGAGAGAAGGATAGAAACCGTAGGAGGGTAGTTTGGAAAGCAAAGATTTGTGCCAGACCCTATCAAAAGCTTTTGATATGTCCAGCGCAATAGCAAAAGTTTCACCGAAACGGCTAAGAGAGGATGACCAAGAGTCAGTTAAGAAGGCTAGGAGATCACCAGTAGAACGCCCCTTGCGGAACCCATACTGGCGATCAGATAGAAGGTCAGAAGTGGAAAGGTGCTTTTGAATCTTCCGGTTAAGGATTGATTCAAAAGCTTTAGATAGACAAGAAAGTAAAGCTATAGGACGGTAGTTTGAGGGATTGGAGCGGTCACCCTTCTTAGGCACAGGCTGTATGAAGGCATACTTCCAGCAAGAAGGAAAGGTAGATGTTGACAGGCAGAGGCGAAAGAGTTTGACCAGGCAGGGTGACAGCACGGAGGCACAGTTTTTAAGGACAATAGGAGGCACTCCATCTGGTCCATAAGCCTTCTGAGGATTGAGGCCAGAGAGGGCATAGAAAACATCATTTTGAAGAATCTTTATAACAGGCATAAAGGAGTCAGAGGGGGGATGAGTAGGAGGAATATGCCCAGAATCGTCCAGAGTGGAGTTTTTAGAAAAAGTTTAAGAGAAGAGTTCAGAATTAGAGATAGATGAGTCGGCAGTGTTGCCGTCAGGGCTGAGGAGTGGAGGGAAAGATGAAGAAGTGAAGTTGGAGGAGATGTTTTTGGCAAGATGCCAGAAGTCACGGGAAGAGTTAGAGAAAGCAAGGTTTTGGCATTTTCTATTAATGAAAGAATTTTTGGTTAGTTGGAGAATAGATTTGGCACAATTTCGGGCAGAAATGTAAAGTTCATAATTAGCATTAGTTTGAAGGCTCTGGTACCTTTTGTGAGCTACCTCTCTATCATTCACAGCACAAGAACAAGCGTGATCAAACCAAGGCTTTTTAGCGTGAGGAGTAGAGAAAGAACGAAGAATGTATGCCTCCATTCCAGAGACAATCACCTCTGTGATGCGCTGAGCACACACAGAGGGGTCTCTATCCTGGAAGCAATAATCATTCCACGGGAAATCGGAAAAGTACATCCTCAGGTCGTCCCACCGACCTGAAGCAAAATGCCAGAAGCATCGCCTCTTCGGTGGGTCCAGAGGGTGTACAGGAGCGATAGGACAGGATGCAGAAATAAGATTGTGATCGGAGGAGCCCAACGGAGAGAACAGTTTGATATATATATATATATATATATATATATATATATATATATATATATATATATATATATATATATATATATATATATATATATATATATATATATATATATATATATATATATATATATATATATATATATATATATATATATATATATATATATATATATATATATATATATATATATATATATATATATATATATATATATATATATATATATATATATATATATATATATATATATATATATATATATATATATATATATATATATATATATATATATATATATATATATATATATATATATATATATATATATATATATATATATATATATATATATATATATATATATATATATATATATATATATATATATATATATATATATATATATATATATATACAGGTAACTCTCGATTTACGCGAGTATTGCGTTCTTGAAGAGGTCGCGTAAATCAAAAACAATGTAAATCAAACAAGAGGTAGGTTTCTGTCGAAAAATAAATACCATATTTTGCGGCGTATAACGCGCACCCCAAACTTTGAAAAAAAAAAGTTCTTAAAATGCTCAGAAATATGTACGGGTTAAAGAACATTGACAATGTACAGTTTTCCGAAATTTATATATTTTAGGTGTAATCTTTACTGCTTGAATTGACAAGTGTCCTTGAGTAAAGCAATGAAAATGGCGGTCGGGCTGGTGTTGTGAGAAATACATCCCCGTACATACTGATGATGCACAGCTTCTGATATCATAATAAGCATATTATTCCCACCATCACTCGTAGGTTATGACAGACAACTAGGCAAGACACAATTCACACGGTTCTGGTGACATGCAGCTGTTTGTTGTGTGGGTGTAGTTGTGTGGTTTTTAAACAATGCAAATGGCGGCCGGGCTGGTGTTGCAAGAAATATCTCCTCGTACATACTGATTATGTACAGCTTCTGAGATCATAATAAGCATATTATTCTCACAGTCACTCGAAGGTTATGACAGACAACTAGGCATGACACAATTCACGCGGTTCTGGTGACACGCGGCATGCAGCTGTTTGCTGTTTGTTGTTTGGGTGTGGTTGTGTGGTTTGCAAACAATGCAATTGGCGGCCGGGCGTGAAATAACTCCTCGTATAAGACTCATGATGTGCAGTTTCTGATATCATATTTACCCCATTATTCTCACTATTATTAATAATTAAAAATGAACACATGGTTATTTTTTTCCAATATGATTTTTTTTTATGTAGCTTGTACTGCTCCTTAGTCATACAATCGTAAGCCACCTGTGACATCAAGATCAAGATATATAAATGGCGCCCGACGGGAAAACGGGATAACGGCAAGGCATGGGCGATCCTCCACCGATTTCATTTTTTTATAGTAGTTATTTGATCGCCCTGTATTCTATGGTAACATATTATAAGACAGCCATGGACTATGAAGGATCATTAACAATAATAAAGGTAGGTTTGCCGTTGTTATTGGATAAGACGAAACACAGACCCTTAAAAACACCCCAAAGAAGAATAAAATTAAAAATTTGTACATTCGGCGTATAACGCGCAGGGCTAAACTTTCAGGCATTTTTTATGTGAAAAGGTGCGCGTAATACATTCAGTGGAGAGAGAGAGAGAGAGAGAGAGAGAGAGAGAATATCCATATCACCGCCATATCCAATCAGGCACTCAGTCTCAGCCTCACTCGTCTGAGAAAGAAATGAGGGACAGCATGAGCGCCTGGCTAGTATTGGTACCGGTACCGAGCAGTCTGGTACCGGTACCGTACCGTATACCTGGTACCGTTAGTACCGGTACTGGTACCGTTACCTGCCCATGCCTATCGTTGAGTAGCGTGGCAGCGTGGGTACTGTATTGTTGTTCAAGTGGCGCCCAGGAAGAACTGAGCTTAGCTGTGTGTCCGCGGCGCCGTGTGAGTCCAGTTGCGTGAGACATATGGTGGCCACTCCATAAAATATCGCGTATAAGTGGAAAAAACTTGTAAATTAAACATTTATTTAGATTTTGGACCCCGCATTATTTCAAAAACACGTAAAACAAACTCGCGTAAATTGAGAGTTACCTGTATATATATATATATATATATATATATATATATATATATATATATATATATATATATATATATATATATATATATATATATATATATATATATATATATATATATATATATATATATATATATATATATATATATATATATATATATATATATATATATATATATATATATATATATATATATATATATATATATATATATATATATATATATATATATATATATATATATATATATATATATATATATATATATATATATATATATATATATATATATATATATATATATATATATATATATATATATATATATATATATATATATATATATATATATATATATATTAAGAAAGATGTTTTCTATGCTTACTCTGGCCTCAATCCTTAGAAGGCTTATGGACCTGATGGAGTGCCTCCTATTGTCCTTAAAAACTGTGCTTCCGTGCTGACACCCTGCCCGGTCAAACTCCTTCGCCTCTGCCTGACAACATCTACTTTTCCTTCCTGCTGGAAGTATGCCTTCATACAGCCTGTGCCTAAGAAGCGTCACCGTTCCAATCCCTTAAACTACCGTCCTATAGCTTTGCTTTCTTGTCTATCTAAAGCTTTTGAAACCACCCTTTACCGGAAGATTCAAAAGCACCTTTCCACTTCTGACCTTCTATCTGATCGCCAGTATGGGTTCTGCAAAGGGCGTTCTACTGGTGATCTCCTTGCCTTCCTAACTGACTCTTGGTCATCCTCTCTTAACCATTTCGGTGATACCTTTGCTATTGCGCTGGACATATCAAAAGCCTTTGATAGGGTCTGGCACAAATCTTTGTTTTCCAAACTACCCTCCAACGGTTTCTATCCTCCTCTATGTACCATTATCTCAAGTTTCCTCTCTGACCGTTCTATATCTGCTGTGATAGACGGTCACTGTTCTTCCCCTAAACCTATTAATAGTTGTTTTCCGTAGGGTTTTGTCCTACTTCCCACTCTCTTTCTGTTGTTTATTGATGATCTTCTTTCCAATACGAACTGTCCTATCCATTCCTTCGCGGATGATTCAACTCTGCATTACTCAACTTCTTTTAATAGAAAACCACCTAACAGAAACTAAATGATTCCAGGATAGAGGCGGCAGAACGCTTAGCCTCAGACCTTACTATTATTTCCGATTGTGGCAAGAAGAACTTGATGTTCTTCAACACCTCAAAAACACAGTTTCTCCACCTATCCACTCGACACAATCTTCCAGACAACTATCCCCTATTCTTTGACAACACTCAGCTATCACCTTCTTCAACACTAAACATCCTCGTTCTATCCTTAGCTCAAAATCTCAACTGGAAACTTCATATCGCTTCTCTTACTAAATCAGCTTCCTCGAGGCTGGGCGTTCTGTACCGTCTCCGCCAGTTCTTCTCCCCCGCACAGTTGGTATCCATTTACAGGGGCCTTGTCCGCCCTCGTATGGAGTATGCATCTCACGTGTGGGCGTGCTCCGCTCACACAGATCTCTTGGACAGAGTGGAGTCTAAGGCTCTTCGTCTCATTAGCTCTCCTCCTCTTATTGATAGTCTTCTACCTCTTAAATTTCGCCGCCGTGTTGCCTCTCTTTCTATCTTCTATCGATATTTTCATGCTGACTGCTCTTCTGAACTTGCAAACTGCATGCCTTCCCCCATCCAGCGGCCTCGCCACACACGACTTTCTACTCAAGCTCATCCATTTACTGTCCAAATCCCTTACGCGAGAGTTAACCAGCATCTTCACTCTTTCATCCCTCGCGCTGGTAAACTTTGTAACAATCTACCTTCATCTGTATTTCCTCCTGCCTATGACTTTAACTCTTTCAAGAGGAGGGTATCAGGACACCTTTCCTCCCGAAATTGACCAGTGAGTAGCTGGCATTTTTTTTCACATGTTACCTTTTTTATGCCCTTGAACTGACTCCTCTGCTGTAAACAATATATATATATATATATATATATATATATATATATATATATATATATATATATATATATATATATATATATATGGCTGAGTGGTTAGCATGCCGGCCCCGCATCCCGCCGCGCTGTCCATGATGCGGGTTCGAATTCATTGCTAACCACCTGGGATTTTTCAGTCACCGCCGAGTCGCCTAAAACTACCCACATGCTGTCCTGACCACCTATCAACCCGGACTCCAGAAGAAGCTGTGCAGCGCAAGTGAAATTAAGAATGAGCTCCGGGGGCAGCATGAGCCAATAATAAATGCGCCACTTTAAACATTGAAATCTCTTAGGATGGAGATTTCAGCGGAGGGAGAGTGGCTCAAGATGTTCTCCACTCTAGAGTTAAAGTAGTCACAGATTTTTACATAGTAGATTTAGGTGAGAGATTAACAGCATAGATGTATTTAGTAATAGAATGACAATGAAGTCTTAGTCAGATGGTGGAAGATTCTGAAGTCAAGGTCGTGGGCACGAGGGTAAGTGATGTCGTTGTGCACGTAGGCGCAACGTCCAGCTTTGGATTGAAATTTAGGATAGAGATAGTAGGAGGGAACAGAGTGGAGATTGCTGTCAGTAGCCGCTGAGACCTGTGTTTCGGCGAGGAAGAGAAGGTTTGGTTTAGAGGAGGAGAGATGGTGCTCCACAGAATGGAAATTGGAACGAAGACCGTGAATGCTGCAGAAATTGATAAGAAAGAGGTCTAAAGAGTTAGCAAGACATCTTTCAAGTCGACAGCCAAAAGGGGAGTCCTTCCTAGATGAATTTGTGACCCCCCCCCAGGTGGGGACTACTAGGCAGTATATGCGAATCCCATTTTGAATTTGCAAAATTTGGGGAAATGTCGTGTATGTTGTGTGAATGTAGTGTGGTGTGGAAAGAGAGTGCATCTGCCTTCAGTGAGCATGCTGAACTACTCTCTAGTGTTGATGAGACAATAGGGAAACGGAAAGTGAGGACATGGAAAGGGTCTTTGGAGGACTTTAGCACCCTCCTCGTTTCCCATATATCAGTGGTTCTCAACCCCATGGTCGCGACCCAAATAAGGGTCGCGAGGGTTTTTCTGAGGGTCGCCGGAGGGTCTTACAAAAATATATATTAATAATTCACAGCAAGTTACATTTTGATTTTGGGTAATATAGCTGATTTACTTCAGTAGGAAAGCGTAAAAATTCTCCTGGACACATACTGACAAAAGAAGCGCGGTAATAAACACCCATACTCGTGCAATTCCGCCCGTAGTACGAGTAGCTTTTATGTATAATACTTGTACTTGACCGCCGAACAGTCAGCGGGGAGCCCGAGTGAGCAGTCAGTCGCGTCTGTGGCGCTGCGGCCTCAACACTGAAAGAACGTTACTACTTCACACAAAGTAAGCATTACATACATCGTATTTGTTTTTATGTTTATTGTAATAACTCGTACCCATGCCTTCCCCTCCTCACCGCCCTCTTTGCTTCTGTCTGTCAGTCTGTCTGTCTCTGCCTTTGTCCGACTGCCTGTCTGTCTCTACATCCGTCTGCCTGTCTGTCTCTGCTTGTTTATCTCTGTCGGTCTGCCTGTCTGTCTCTGCTTGTTTATCTCTGTCGGTCTGCCTGTCTGTCTCTGCTTGTTTATCTCTGTCGGTCTGCCTGTCTGTCTCTGCTTGTTTATCTCTGTCGGTCTGCCTGTCTGTCTCTGCTTGTTTATCTCTGTCGGTCTGCCTGTCTGTCTCTGCTTATTTCTCTCTCTCTCTCTCTCTCTCTCTCTCTCTCTCTCTCTCTCTCTCTCTCTCTCTCTGCCGACCCGCCAACCACTTGGGGTCTGTATGTATGAATACTGGGTCTGCGAGCAAGTACTTGAATAAAATTCAGTACATGGATGAGGAAGAGTTTTCTTTTACTTTGTTGAGTGTGGTAATTGATCTTAGCAGATGATGTACTGAGGTAATTGTAACTATATCACTCAACACGTATTTAAGATGCAATTTTCTGAAATAAGTGGTTTTGAACTATTAGGCTACTTATTTTCTCATTAGCATTAAAATTAATTAGTTTAAAAAATATTTAATTACTGAAGAATACTGGGATGTGCTGTAAGGAAATAACAATTGCTTCTTTTTTCTTTCCAGGTCTGATTTTTAGCTTGGAAGAATGGCCCAACGCAAAACACAATTGGTGTACAAGCCCGAGTTCTTGAAATTTGGCTTCACTGAGATGAGAGAACGATCTGGGAACGTACGTCCTCAGTGTTCACTGCCTGCAAGTCCTTGCAAATGAATCTATGAAGGAAAACAAGTTGAAGCGTCATTTGCAAACAATCCATCCACAATTTGTTGAAAAACCACTGAGTTACTGGAAAGACAAAGAAAAACAAGTTAAACGAAGTCGGATTGATGCTCCCTCAAGTTCTGTTTTTTCACTGGAGAAATCTTCCTTGGCTTCCTTTGAGGTGGCATGGATGATAGCAAAATGCAAAAAGCCTCATAACATTGGAGAGGAGCTGGTGAAACCAGCAGCAAGAGCAATGGTGAAAACTCTTGGTGCAGCAGATATTGCCAAGAAACTTGAATCAGTACCACTGTCTGACAATACCATTCAACATGGATTTGATCTTATTTCAGAAGATATTTTGTCTCAGCTAATTTTGGCATTGAAAAAGCAGTACAATTTTCTCTGCAAACTGATGAGTCAGTGGACATTGCAGGTCATCCTGAACTGATGGTTTTTGTAAGGTACAGGGGAGAAGATGACATTTTGGAAGAATTTCTCTTCTGTAATACCTTGTCAAGTGCCACCACTGGGGAAGACATATTTCATATTGTTTCAAGTTTTTTCAAGAAATATGATCTAGACTGGAAGAATTGTTTGGCCGTGTGCACTGATGGAGCTCCATCAATGATGGAAGTCGTGTGGGTTTTGTTACTCGCATTAAAACTGAGAACCCTGATGTAATAGTAATTCATTGTTTGTTGCATCGAGAAAACCTTGCTTCTCGTCGTCTCCAACCAGACCTCCATGCAGTTCTAAATGATGCTATACAAATAGTGAACTTTGTCAAGGCCAGAGCTCTAAATTAACGAATTTTCCATAAAATGTGGCAGAAGAAATGGGATCGCATCACCAAGACTTGTTGTTCCACTCTGCTCTCCGTTCGCGATCTCGAGGAAAGATTCTAGCAAGAGTCTTTGAACTACAATCTGAAATTTAAATCTTTCTCTATGAAAAACAGCATGTACTGGCAAACTGCTTTAAGGATGTTGCTTGGCTCGCAAAGCTTGCTTATTTAAGTGACATCTTCACGCATCTGAATGAACTTAATTCAGACATGCAGGGTCGAAATCACACCATGGTGGACATTGCGAAAAATCGTCTGCTTCAAGAAAAAGCTTGCTCTTTGGAGGTTAAAGTTGGCCAAAGGAAAACTGCAGCACTTCCAAAATTAAGTGCTATGTTGGAAGATTCTTCAGATATATTCCTGCCTCACATCAGAAATATTGTCGAAGATCATCTGAGGAATCTTCAGGAAGAAATGGACAGGTATATTCCAGAAAATGCTGACTTGAAAAAGCATAGCTGGATCAGGAAGCTTTCACTGTGAATGTCACTGAGGTTGGAGAAGATATTCAGGTTTTTCAAGAAGAACTTATAGACCTCCAGGAAAATCAAGTGCAGAAACAACGCTTTGAAAACCTCCAGTGTTCAAAATTTTGGATTCAACTCAGGGATAAGCCCATTCTGACTTGGGAGGCTGAAAAGCTCTTCTCCTTTTCCAACAACATACCTCTGCGAAGAAGGTTTTCAAGTCTTGTTACGATCAAGACTAAAGCAAAAAGAAACCAGCTGGATCCCCCAGCATGACTTGCAGTGTGCTCTAACAATGAATATAATGCCCAGATTTGAGAACCTCATACACAAAATGAAGCAGTTTCAAGGGGAAAGTCATTTTACGGTCGTGTTCGGACATTTTGATCTCTTGGGCGTAATTTTTCGTCTAGACTAATGATTTTATTTTATTTGTATAGTTTAAACACTGGACTGTGGAGGTACCCTGATATAATTTTAATTAAAGATTGATGGAATTTTTAAAAAGTTTTACATATGCTCAAAATTCTTATTCACGGAAAACTATTCAAACAAAGGAATATCCTTTATATGACATTAAAAATACCAACGGAACAATACTGCATTATCATTTGTATATCGCAAATAATAAGTACACAAAACAAAATCAATTCAACGGTAATTTTTCTGTAAAACTACCGAAAACAAATCCAGATCCTACAAACTGACATTAACGAATCTCAATATTCAGTTTGTAGATCATTCTTTTCTGAGTATTATGCTGCAAAAAAAAAAAAAAGTCCCAATACAAGTCGAGATAAATAATTTTTTACATTAAAGTTTCCATTTTGATAAAAACGCACTTTTATTTTTAGTTGACAATGTACGGTACAGAGATGTTCTCTAGCACAACACAACTATGTCTCGTTCCTTATCTAACTCTTCTGATAATGTTCAGAGGTCAGATTTCCAAGAAAGCTCTTTCAGGTCATCTCAGGTCACTGCTACGGGAAGGTGTGTGCTCACAATTGATTTTCCTCGAAGTAGATTTAGGCACCCTGGTCCCTTTTTGTCTCTTATAATACATGTAGGAATGCACAATGTATTCTAAAGACAAAATATTACTCAGAGGGTCAGAGAGTCTGTTCCTGCTCACCACATACTTTACGTCTTTCCACTGATAAGTTCTTTCCAGTCTCCCAATGGAAATAAGCACACATTATCATCACTTATATCTCCCCATCACTCAGTTTTCCTGCTAAAAGTTTATCTCTGTATGCTGCGGCGCAGCTGTTCCTTCTCCGCGTCACCCACACTAGGCTGTGGTGTTGCCGCATCTTCACTTTTCCTCTTTCACTTTCTCCCAGTACACCTTCATACGTTTCTCTTTTCTTTTGCAGCTCACTCCACTTCACTGCCTTTGCTTTCCGCTTCCCCATAGTGTCTGAAAATCCACTGGAAGACGGTATAAGCAGGCCAAAAAAAACGCACATTTTAAGTGCAGAGCGCATGTGCCCTCTCGCTCCACAAAATCAATGCCTGCCTCCCTTCCACACTCACTCACCTCTTCCCGCGTGGAGATGTGGGAGAGACTCATGCACCATAATTACATATAATCACAAAAAAATCGAAAAAGAGGATGCAAATAGAAGATACACACAAAGATAAGTGACAGTATATATGTTTAAATCCGCACGTGCGTAGTGTAGTAGGTATTTAATCAAAGGCCACCATGACGCTCTTAACGGCAGCAGTGCGGCGCATTACTCGGCACTAGCCGCTAGTTCTACTGAGATTTTCAAAAAATGGAATTTTTCAACCGTAAAATGACTTTCCACCTCAACGTAGCCACTTAAACTTTTTGAGTTTTGAAATTTGTTGTAGTCTTTTCTTCAATTGGTCACTAGTTGTTCCCCAAAGTATATTACTTTGGTTCATTTTACTGCCCATTTTTGTATGCAATTCATTGTATTAATTTTGTGAATCAATGGTGGAAATTTATCAGCAAGAAATATAAAAATAATGATTGCCTAACCACTGACGAAATACTTTTTATATATATATATATATATATATATATATATATATATATATATATATATATATATATATATATATATATATATATATATATATATATATATATATATATTGTGACAGCATATGCAAATAAACTTCATTTTTTTTTTTAACTGTTTTTCTTTCCCCGTTTCAAATGTATTTCAAATTCATTGATAATTATTAATAATGTAAACTTACATAAATACTTGCAATAACGAAAACTCATAGAAAGCATTTGCAAGTATAACTTCTAACATGAAAATAGTTTAGATTTATTACTACATGTTCACACTTTTACATTTAAGGGTCCTTCTCGAAGTTAGAGCTAATATTTCAAGGTCATAACCAAAAAGGTTGGAAGCTTACTTTGGACTAGAGCTATCATTGCCCCAATTTGCCCAGCGTTGTGGAATTTAAAACTTTGCATTTTCCGAGTCACAGAGACTATTTCCCAGACGGAAGGTACTCATTGTTAACAAAGTTAAAGGCGTTTAAAACATCCAACAATCCTCATTGTTACTGGAAACTGAGGCAGCCACCTGGAAGCAGTAATCATTCCACGGGGAAATCAGAAGAAGTATATATCCTCAGGTCACGTCCCCACCGAAGCTGAATCGCTATTATGTAAATGCACTGCCCCGCCTTTCGATGAGTCAGAGGCTGAACACTGGACTCTTGGAAAGGATACGCGAGAAGCTCAAGTTGTAATCAGAAGGAGCCCAACGGAAGGAACAATTTTGACAATGGAAATGAGTTAGAGCATGGGAAGACGTCTCCAAAAAGTGTTGAAATCAGTGTGTAGTGGTATAGGTATTTAATCAAAGGCCACCATGACGCCTAACGCTTGGCAGTAGGATACCGGCATCAGCCGCGCTTAGTTCATACTGAGATTTTCAAAAAATAGATTTTTCAACCCAAAATGATTCTTCCACCTCAATGCAGCTAATTAGAAAACTTTTGAGTTTTTGAATTGTTGTAGTCTTTTCTTCAATTGGTCACTGGTTATCTCAAAGTATACATTTGGTTCGTACACTGCCCATTTTTCATGTAATTCATTGTATTAATTTTAGAATCGGTGAAATTTACTGTATAAAAGTATAAAATGATTGTTAACCACTGACGAAATATATATATATATATATATATATATATATATATATATATATATATATATATATATATATATATATTGTATATGCTGGCGCAAATAAACTTCATTTTTTTTAACTTGTTTTCTTTCCTGTTTCAAAATGTATTCAAATTCATTGTGTTAGTAAATATAAACTTACATAAATAGAATAACGAAAGCTCATAAACATTTCAAAGTATAACTGTAACATGAAAATGGTTGATTGACATTACATGTTCATTACATTTAGGGTCGCTACTCCAGGTTAAGATCAGTATTTAGGGTCGCAACCAAAAAGGTTGGGAAACACTACTACCTATCATTACTTAGTCGCCAGCATTGTAAATTTAAAACTTGCATTTTTCCGATCACGACTATTTCCCAGACGAGAGTACTCATTGTTAACAAGTTAAGGCGTTTTAAAACATCCAACAATCTCATTACTGGCTGAGGCAGCTTCACCCAAAGCAGTAATCATTCCACGGGAAATCGGAAAGTATATCCTCGGGTTGCCCCACCGAGCTAGATCATAATGCCAAATGCACTGCCTTTTCGATGAGTCCAGAGGCTGAACATGGACTCTGAAAGATGCGGGAAATAAGGTTGTAATCAGAGGAGCCCAACGGAGAGAGAACAATTTGACAAATGAAAATGAGGATTATACAGGAAGACGTCGTTGTTGAGCACGCCTCCAAGGTTTTGGCTCAAGATACCTGTAGGGTACTGGAACCACTGTTTCAGATCAGTGGTTCCCAACCAGGAGTCCGTGGTCTCTATAGTCCAAGGAATAAATTTCAAGGGTTCCATAGAAATTCTAATTATTCTGAAATTTATTGGTACTAGAATTAGGAGGCATGTGGCTCGAAACAAAATTCATACTACAGACAATCCTTAAAACTGAATGCTTAAATGCTAGAATTGCTCTACATTACTAACGGTACCAGGGTGTCAACTTCACGGCCCAATGTGCGACAAATTTGGCCCTTAGGATGGCTGGGTAAGGGTCGCAAAATGACAGGAAGATTTATTGCTCCAGGGTTGGTGATTTTTTGATTTTTTTTAAATAAAAAAATCTTTTTTTTTTAATCAGATTTTATTTTATTAATCACATAAAATATTTGGAAAGCCATATAGATATTCTATATATTAGTTTAAAAACACATTTTGGAGTGTTTTTACAGCATGTTGTTGCATCATCTCACTTGGTTACAATGTTTGAATCTCGTCACAGCCCAGTAGCCACTGACCAGGATTTATCATCTCTCAGGCTCTGTTCTGTTTCTTCCACATCATGTTAGGACATAGCCGACTTGTGCCACTGTGCAGTAGTTTGACTGTTTAGTGTTACAGGCCAGCCACTCATTCCTGAGCTACCTATTCTTAGGGGTAGGCGGTATGTGTGTAGCGCACTGGGCCCACATTCACTGCGTGATGGACGACGCGGGTTCGAATTCCACGCTACCACTGGATTTTTCAGTCACCGCCGAGTGGCTTTAAAACTACCCACATGCCGTCCTGAAGACCAACGCATCAACCCGGACTCTAGAGTGGCTGTCCAAGCGAATCAAGAACGAGTTCCAAAGGCATGAGCCAATGCAAGATGGCGCCACTATAAACACTGCCTGCGCTGAACGGTAAGTTACCACCATCAGCCCCACCTGAAGACGCTTGGGCCACCATCAGGCCCCATCAAAGATGCCTCAACAAGCAATAGGCAACAACGTAAAAAAAAAAGAGCGGTAGAGGATGTCACTCGACCACAAGGATTACCGTATCTGGTAGGAGGAGGATCCAGTGTGGGGAACATTTTAATGTAATCTTTCAAAGTCTGGGAAAGCATGGAGAGCTTTATACAAACAAGTGTAAACTGTTACAAGGAATAGTGGCAAGACTGAAAAGAACCAAATTGTCATAAGAATTAGAATTTTATTTTAATGATTACTCGATTTCAAAGAATTTTTTGCGAACTACTTTCAAAGAAGTGTATCATTATTTTTTCAAAGACTGCTTTTACAGTATAAATTCAATGTGCTTTGTTTTAAATACAGGCCGTATTTTTTTAAATTCATTACTTCAGGAAATAAGTACTTTGATTTCTTTTTAACCCTTTTATCTCCTAAGATGACCAATGGTTACTAAAAATAAGCCCATTTTTCTCCACGCAATAAAGCACCTTTACAGGAAACAGGGTTCTCAAACAGGTTTCAACGTGAGTGTGGAGACACCTCTTACATATTGCAATGCGTGAACCTGAAGCTTCAGATCTGCAGTCATAGGGTGTGGACGCTTTTGAAGACAACTATATTCATTTTGGTTTAGGTTACAATGTCTGCTGCAAAAGGTGAGCCTTTGAAAATAGTGATATTTTTCAAATGCAATTCTTTTCTGGCATATTATAAGTGACAGGTGAGCGATTTAGTACCAAAGTGCCACTTGAAATTTTCATTATTAAGGTAGATATTGAACTTGTCATTTTTGGATACCATATGGTTACCTTAGGAGTACGTGTGCACAATTATTGTTGTTCATGAATCTGTGTGATTTCAGTTACATCATTATTGATATATGTTTTTTTGTTTTTATGTTTCAGAAAAAAAATTCTGACTGTCAATGTAGTTTTAGATCTTTAGAAGAGTTGGATGATGTCAAAGACTTGTACATCGAGCCCCCAGATGTAAGCAACCTGGACTGATGAAGATTCTGGTCCTGAGGATGAAGGTACCGTCTTCACCCAGAAAGCCTATCCGAAAACCAATTATTAGCCCCTGCTGAATTCTGAGCTTCTCGTCGTGAAGAAGATGAAGAAGAAGAGGGAAGATGGCTAGAATTTCTGTAGAACAGAATGAAACAAGAAAGAAACCTACAAGGAAGAAGGAAGTGTCAGAGGACTTCTGCAAAGATAAAGTGGGGGGAAGAATAAGGAACAGCGGCTCAAGCAGGTTTTTTCCCCGAAGTAAATTGCAGTAAGTATAGAGACTTAACTGTAGAACTTTTGAGCCTTCGACGAAGAAATCCTTGCACACATGAAAGAACAAGTGACAAACACCGTTTGATGAAAATTGGCCTGATATATGTGTATCCATAAATGAACTAAAAGGTTTTCTGGCCATTTTGATAGTTTCTACAGCAACTCATTGCCTAGCCAATCTATGTATTGGCCATATGACCCTGATCTATGCCAACAAAGCTATATGTGATGCAATGCGTCGGGACAGATTTGATTCATCAAGAAATGCCTTCATTTCAACGCCAGTACCGATCAAGACAAAATGATAAATACAATTCAACCATGCCCTCTGGATCACTCATCTCCAAGAGAAATTTATGGAACACTTCATCCCTTCACAGTGTATATCACATGATGAGGCAATGGTGAAATATTTTGGGAAACATGGGTAAACAGTCCATTCGCAATAAACCTAGTCTGTTTGGCTATAAAATATGGTGCCAAACACTACCTCTGGCTACCTGCATGCCTTTTGATCCATACCAAGGCAAGATCGCTAAAGGGGATGAAAACATGGAAAGTGACCTTGGAAAAGCTGGCTCTACTGTTATGCATCTCATTGGGGCAAGGAAGATAGTGCAAAAGTTCCACATACCATTTCTTTTGGTCAACTTTTCACTACTGTTCAATTGTTGGGTGAGTTAGCCAAGAGAGGCTGCCATGATGGAACAGAACCTATTAAAAGTAATAGGTTACATAAACCCGCCCCCCACCCAGTAAGTTGCTCAAATAGATAAGAAAGAAAGGAGCTGTTTCATCGGTGCTGTGAAAAGTACATTCAAAGAAATAAAAAGGACAAGATGGAAAGATAATGCATGTAACTGTATGTTCTTATACCCATGGTGAAATCCTACAGGAAAAGCGAAAAGGTGGTCAAATAGCAGGTCACATGTACAAATAGATATTCCTAAAGCTGTTCAGGTTTACAACAGCAACATGGGGACGGATAGGATGGATTGAACATCAATGCGTACTGCATTGGTATTCTTGAGTGGAAAAGTGGTGGTGGTGTTTTCACATGGATGGTAGATGCTAAGTATTCACAATGCTTGCAACAGCTCGGGAAGCAGAGGAACAAACATTACCAGTTGATGTTTAGGCGAGAGGCACATGGCCTACTTAGTCTATGTATAGCAGAGCCAAAAGCCCCTGGAGAAGGAAGCTAGCCTGGTGTTGAAGAAATGAGATATGACAACTTGGGACACTTTGTGCCAACTACTAGGTCATGTGAAGGAAGTATGGTGAGAACTGTAACTAGAAAAGTGTACAGAGTGTTGCAAATGTGATGTCGGATTATGTATTCCATGCTTTGCTTACCACATGTAAATAAGATACACATGTGAATGTATGTTAGTTTGCAGTTCAACAATTTGGAATGTCATTTTCGTAGAAGAGACAATTTTCGTTTATGTTATCTTTAAGTGCTACGTCAGAAAAATGGTTTGTTTTTTTGTTGCCACAAAGCAGTGTTTACGGAATATGGAGTTTTTGTATCCATTTTTCTCTTAGGTAAATCTTCATATGGTCACTATATATATCTCTGTTATCTGCATATTATTTTCACTTTAGGGGCCATCTTGATAATTTTATATTCAATAGAATAATACTAAGTGAAGGTTAAAACTAAATTTGAAAAATATTTTTCAGGAGGTAAAGGGTTTTAATAGTATGTGAGTTTTGTTATACTGTATTGTAAAAGGGAAGTGCTTTAATATTCTACTCCTCAGAAATAAGTACAGCTATTACAAGTAAAACCCTTGATTTAATTCTTTTTAATGGAATGTAAATTGTTGTATTGTGTATGAGTTTTATTGTTCTATTCCTCAGAACATATAAAGGAGGTATGTGTTTAGTTTTATTTTTCCTTACATTCCATGTTGGTTTGGGCAGTATAAATATTGATTTAAATCAATGATTTAAAAATAATTTGATTTTAAATCTTGATTTAAATCACTGATTTAAATCATCATGATTTAAATCGTCCAACCCTGTTGCCTTCTGAAATGACGAGTGTCTTGAAAACAATGATATGAACAAGAGAAAATTAATAGCAAACTGGTAATACATTATGGTACAGTAAATGCAATAATTAATTTATACCGTTGGTTTTATAGTATGTCGCTATTGCAATCACATACAGGAAAGATGCTTTATATAATAAAATGCAAATCATTAATCAGTTTAACCGAAGCCGCAGCGCCATTGTTGCCATCCGAACACAATCATGACCAGCCAAAACGTTTTTTTAATAAACACGAACCAGACACGACGATACGGCAATACGGCCAGCGGCTTATAGGCATGCCGGCATCACTGTCAGTCTCTCGCCGCTTCTTTACTGGAATTGTGCGTTATACTTCGCTTTTTAATCATTCTGTTATGCCTGACTATCATTAATTAAATATATGCAGACTTAAGGTGTCTTTGAAATGAAGCAAAGGAAATTTGTAAACATGTCAGTGCTACTTCATTAACCTGTTCATTACGGGGGACTTACTTTTGATTGTATTTAGGCTAACAGACGAGTTGAAGCACATTGGGGAGTGTTTTCTAGAGTTAAGGGAGTTAATATCCATGTCTACTGAAAGGTCTGGTGTATTTTAAGCTATTTTCTTTCTAATGTGGCTAACAGCCGGTGATAATATATAGCTTGGTAAAGAAAAGTTTAACGCGCTGTTATGCATATACACCCCTGCTTCTATAGTGAAACCGTGACTTATACTTCGTATGTTTAAGTGTTTGTGTGTTACATGATAATTCTTTTGGTTTGTTATTTTTGCTTGTTATTAGTTGTGCTGGAAGTTTCCCCTGGAAGTCTATGGGCTCTTTGGAAGACTCCAGTGAAGAGCGAGCAGCGGGCGGGGAGCACGAGCCTGCCTGATATACCCTCCCACGGGCCCGCAGAGTCAGGCGCCGGGCGGAGAAGTGTTGCTAACTCCCCAGATTTTTTGCTACATGTTCATTCTTGTATGACCGAACATACTGTAACGTTCTAGACTGTACTGTTCGAAAGAGTATATATATATATATATATATATATATATATATATATATATATATATATATATATATATATATATGCTCCTATATATATATATATATATGAGAAAGAAGAGGGGAGCGAGAGGAGACACACAGACACAGTCATAGAAAGTCATAGTCAACTAGTAGTCGAGTGAAGAGTCAGAAGTGTATTAAGAGGAACATTAAACTACAGAAGCTGTGCAAGGTGTTTTCACATGATCTCCTCCACCTGAGTCTCCTGACGGCGCAGACACGGAACCTAGTAACATTATCCTGCATAACATTTTACAGCGTCAGGAGTGTAGTCATTTTTTTTTTTTTTCGCCATGGAGACTCGTTCCCAAGCTGCCCAGAGGGACGACGTGTTGACTGAACTCTTGGAAGTTTTGAGACTCGAAGAACAACAAGAACGAGCACACCAAGAACTCAAAGAACAACAAGAAGAGCACACCAAGAACTCAAAGAACAACAAGAAGAGCACACCAAGAACTCAAGAACAACAAGAAGGAGCACACCAAGAACTCAAAGAACAACAAGAAAGAGCACAGCAACAAATAAGAATGAACCTCCAAGAACTCAAAGAACAACTAGAAATCGTTTCACGGATTACAGCAACAGCTACAAAGCAGTACAAGATGGAAGTGAGTCAGTGCGAAGGAAGAAATGACTGATGTGACCACGAAGTTGGGACAACGCCTGATAGAAGTGGAGAAAGAGCCACATAAATCTTCAACAAGTGATGGAGGTGGTACGGGAGACGACACACAGGAAATATTAGAAGTGCAGGGAAAGGTGAACCGTACAGAACAGGCAGTTTGTGACGTAAGTGACAGAGTGAAAGGTCACCGAAGACTGCTTGGCTGGAAACGGACAACCAGTGCCTGGCAGGGACTAGTTGTACCCAAGATGCTTCTCTACAGAAGTCCGCGGTAGTTTGAGGCCTGTTGCGCCTGAGTTTACCCCCCGCGATGAAGTTCCACCAGCCCCATGAGTCTGCTGGGGTCGCCTGTTAGAAAAAGCCTCAGGAATTTGATGACAAGGTCTCTTGGGAGACTTACGGCACTCAGTTTGAGCTGTTGGCAGCTCGGAATGGAAGGGATGACCAAGGTGCGCGGTTCAGCTGGCCACTAGCCTGAAAGGGCGGCGCTGGAGGTCCTGCTCAGCTCGATAATGCGACAAAGGGCAGCTACAGCGGCTGGCACAGGCGCTGGAGCAACGATATGGGGACCAAGCACCAGAACAGCTCTTCAGGATTAGGTTCAGAACCCAACAGGAACCGCGGCGAGTCTCTTCAGGAACTTGCTCAGGACCTTGAGAGCATGGCGCACAAGGCATACCCAGGTGCCACCCTGACCTGCTGACGGTTTTGCTGCGTGATCAATTCATCGATGCCCAGGACAGCCTCAACTGAAGATACATGTGAAGCAAGCTGCCAACATCAATGCAGGAAGCTCTGGCACATGCCATGGAGTTTGAGTCCTTTGTTAGGTCTAGCTTGTCAAGCTTCAGTGACGACTGGACTTCTGGCTTTAGGGCACGAAAGGGCGCTATCAGCTACACAGACAGGTTCCAAGGAACGTGCTGGTACTGCGAGAAGGTTGGGCACAAGGAGAACGAATGCTATAAGAGGAAGAAGGTATATGAAGGTGGAGCTAGGAAGAAGCCCAGTGAAGGACCCAAGTGCTGGACCTGTGGAGAAAAGGGGCACTGGAAGAATGAGTGTCGGAAAAATGTGCCCCCGGCGAGGGACCACCACTCGGGCGAGGAAAACTTAGGAGGACTAGTTCACGGGGGCAACGACCAGTCTGTCATGTACATGCCCCGAAGATATCAGTGTGCAGGAGAACCACCATGACGAGCTGCCGAGTGGAAGGCAAGGTTGACGGAGTGTTGTGGTCTGTGGTTGTCGACACAGGATCGGAACGCACACTGGTGCAGCCAGACGTGGTGTGTCATCAATGGCTTCCCAAGACGTCGCATCGACTGTGCGGAGTCACTGGACACTGCAGAAACTCAGAGGCCCAGTGAACGTGAAATTTGAGCTCAGAGGAAAGGAAGAGTTCCTCTCTGTACGTGGCTGATATGGACGACCCCTGCATCCTAGGTATGGATTATCTTGTTCCCACAGGTGCAAGCTGAACTCCGCGCTAAGCAGCTAACTGTAGGAGGAAGGAGGTGCCATGACGACTGTAAACAAGGAGGGCCTGCCGGTGACGGTCAAGGCACCTCAATAATCCTCCGAGTTCAGATATGCTGTTACCTGTCAAATTACAGGTGCCTCCCAGCCAGCCTGGGTGTGGTGAGAGAGAAAGTCGATGCCCGGTAGAAAACGGGGTGATTAGCAGGTACTTTGGTAGACCCTGCTGCAGGGAAGTGCCTGTCGTCGTGGCCAGTGTCTCCTCCAGACCAAAGAAAATAAAACAAGGGCCCCTGGTGGGCTTGTGCCAAGAGATCGACCAGGAACCGAGAACCTGTGTCTGCAGGAGAACCCTGATGAAGCCCCAGGAGGAGCTGCCCGACTACCTGCGCGACCTGTTTACCAGGAGCTCCCAGTGTCTGGAGGAGCCCCAAGTGGAACAGCTCAGGGAGCTTCTCGAGAGGAATGCAGATGTGCTTTCCTCAGGAGACCTGGACTTGGGGTGTACGGACATGATAGAGCACCACATCGACACAGGTAGCCACCACCCAGTGAAGCAAGCTCCTCGGAGGATGGCACCAGCCCGTCGCAAGGAGATGGATGAGGTGATCGATGATCTCCGGCAACAGGGGTTAATCGTACGGAAGATGATTTGCGGTGTGCACTGGCTGCCACTGAGCCAAGGATTCATGAGCTGGTTGCTCAAAAACAACCACAACAGTCCCATTGAAAAATGTATAGTGACAATTTTTTGCAACCAATGAAAAGTTTCATTTACTGCCGTTTATCTTCTTTTATTAATAAAAAAAATGCTATGAAATATAAATGCTGGCATATTTTTAGTGATTTATTGGACTGAAACTACTTTTCAGTAAGTAGGTAAACTAAAAAAAATATTTTGCAATGGTATTGAGATTGCTGATATTTTGCATATTTTATATATCATGAAATCAATAAGAATCTTTTTGTTCATAATATATATATATTTTTTCTGTTACTTGGAATTATTATACTTTAAATTACTGTTTTAAAACGTGAAACTAATGAGTTTGGTTTTATGAAAAATTGTTTGTATATTTATTCATACATGTAGAGAGTAGGTATGAAGACACCTACCGAAACGGGCGTAAGCCACTCCCGGTGAAGTATATATGGCAGTGTTTCCCAACCTTTTTTGGTTGCGACCCTAAATACAGTCTTAACCTGGAGAAGGACCCTAAATGTGTGAACATGTAGTAATAACCAACCATTTTCATGTTACAGTTATACTTGCAAATATTTATGAGCTTTCGTTATCTCTATTTATGTAAGTTTATATTTACTAACACAATGAATTTGAATACATTTGAAACAGGAAAAGAAAACAAGTTAAAAAAATGAAGTTTATTTATATGCATAATATATATATATATATATATATATATATATATATATATATATATATATATATATATATATATATATATATATATATATATAT
Source organism: Eriocheir sinensis (assembly GCF_024679095.1). NCBI lineage: Eukaryota > Metazoa > Arthropoda > Malacostraca > Decapoda > Varunidae > Eriocheir > Eriocheir sinensis. Next base: position 2,217,609 of record NC_066521.1, on the reverse strand, counting down.
ATATATGTTATATAAAAGTATTTCAGTGTGTTAGCAATCACATTTTTATACTTTTATTGATAAATTTCAATTGATTCACAAAATTAATACAATGAATTACAAAAAAAAATGGGCAGTGTACGAACCAAGTAATATACTTTGGGAATAACCAGTGACCAATTGAAGAAAAGACTACAACAAATTTCAAAAACTCAAAAAGTTTTCTAAGTGGCTACGTTGAGGTGGAAAGTCATTTTTACGGTTGAAAAAATCTATTTTTTGAAAATCTCAGTATGAACTAGCGCGGCTAGTGCCGAGGTAATGCGCCGCACTGCCAAGCGTTAAGAGCGTCATGGTGGCCTTTGATTAAATACCTACTACACTACGCACGCGGGATTTAAACATATATACTGTCACTTATCTTTGTGTATCTTCTATTTGCATCCTCTTTTTTCGATTTTTTTGTGATTATATGTAATTATGGTACTGTAGTCGTCTCCACATCTCCACGCGGGAAGAGAGTGATGGTGTGTAGGAGGCAGTATTGATTTTGTGGAGCGGGAGGGCACACGCGCTCTGCACTCACACGTGCGTTTCTTTTTGGCCTGCTTATACCGTCTTCCAGTGGATTTTCAGACACTATGGGGAAGCGGAAAGCAAAGGCAGTGAAGTGGAGTGAGGCTGCAAAGAAACGTATGAAGGTGTACTGGGAGAAAGTGAAAAAAAAAGTGAAGATGCGGCAACACCACAGCCTAGTGTGGGTGACGCGGAGAAGGAACAGCTGCCCGCCGCATACAGAGATAAACTTTTAGCAGGAAAACTGAGTGATGGGGAGATATAAAATGATGATAATGCCCCTGCTTATTTCCATTGGGAGACTGAAAGAACTTATCAGTGGAAAGACGTGTAAAGTATGTGGTGAGCAGAACAGACTCTCTGACCCTCTGAGGGAGTAATATTTGTCTTTTAGAATACATTGTGCATTCCTACATGTATTATAAGAGACAAAGGGGACCAGGTGCCTAAATCTACTTCGAGGAAAATCAAGAGCACACCTTCCCGTAGCAGTGACCTGAGATGACCTGAAAGAGCTTTCTTGGAAATCTGACCTCTTGAACATTATCAGAAGAGTTAGATAAGGAACGAGACATAGTTGTGTTAAATGGAGAGAACATCTCTGTACCGTACATTGTCAACTAAAAATAAAAGTGCGTTTTTCTCAAAATGGAAACTTTAATGTAAAAAATTAATTATCTCGACTTGTATTGGGACTTTTTTTTTTTTTTGCAGCATAATACTCAGAATCGAATGATCTACAAACTGAATATTGAGATTCATTAATGTCGAAGTTTGTAGGATCTTTGTTTTGTTTTCGGTAGTTTTTTCTGAATAATATTACCGCTTGAATTGTTTTTGTTTTGTGTACTTATTATTTGCGTTATACAAATGATAATGTGCTGTATTGTTCCGTTGGGTGTCTTTTAAATGTCATATAAAGGATATTCCTTGTTTCGAATAGTTTTCCGTGAATAAGAATTTTTGAGCATATGTAAAACTTTTTAAAATTCCATCAATCTTTAATTAAAATTATATCAGGGGTACCTCACAGTCCAGTGTTTAAACTATACAAATAAAATAAAAATCATTAGTCTAGACGAAAAATTACGCCCGCAAGAGATCAAAATGTCCGAACACGACCGTAAAAATGACTTTCCCCTTTGAAACTGCTTCATTTTGTGTATGAGGTTCTCAAATCTGGGCATTATATTCATTGTTAGAGCACACCGCAAGTCATGCTGGGGATCCAGCCGGTTTTTGCTTTAGTCTTGATCGTAACAAGACTTGAAACCTTTCTTCGCAGAGGTATGTTGTTGGAAAAGGAGAAGAGCTTTTCAGCCTCCCAAGTCAGAATGGGCTTATCCCTGAGTTGAATCCAAAATTTTGAACACTGGAGGTTTTCAAAGCGTTGTTTCTGCACTTGATTTTCCTGGAGGTCTATAAGTTCTTCTTGAAAACCTGGAATATCTTCTCCAACCTCAGTGACATTCACAGTGAAAGCATTCCTGATCCAGCTATGCTTTCAAGTCAGCATTCTGGAATATACCTGTCCATTTCTTCCTGAAGATTCTCAGATGATCTTCGACAATATTTCTGATGTGAGGCAGGAATATATCTGAAGAATCTTCCAACATAGCACTTAATTTTGGAAGTGCTGCAGTTTTTCCTTTGGCCAACTTTAACCTCCAAAGAGCAAGCTTTTTCTTGAAGCAGACGATTTTTTCGCCAATGTCCACCATGGTGTGATTTCGACCCTGCATGTCTGAATTAAGTTCATTCAGATGCGTGAAGATGTCACTTAAATAAGCAAGCTTTGCGAGCCAAGCAACATCCTTAAAGCAGTTTGCCAGTACATGCTGTTTTTCATAGAGAAAGATTTAAATTTCAGATTGTAGTTCAAAGACTCTTGCTAGAATCTTTCCTCGAGATAGCCAACGGATATCAGAGTGGAACAACAAGTCTTGGTGATGCGATCCCATTTCTTCACACATTTTATGGAAAATGCGTTAATTTAGAGCTCTGGCCTTGACAAAGTTCACTATTTGTATAGCATCATTTAGAACTGCATGGAGGTCTGGTTGGAGACGACGAGAAGCAAGGTTTTCTCGATGCAACAAACAATGAATTACTATTACATCAGGGTTCTCAGTTTTAATGCGAGTAACAAAACCCACACGACTTCCCATCATTGATGGAGCTCCATCAGTGCACACGGCCAAACAATTCTTCCAGTCTAGATCATATTTCTTGAAAAAACTTGAAACAATATGAAATATGTCTTCCCCAGTGGTGGCACTTGACAAGGTATTACAGAAGAGAAATTCTTCCAAAATGTCATCTTCTCCCCTGTACCTTACAAAAACCATCAGTTCAGGATGACCTGCAATGTCCACTGACTCATCAGTTTGCAGAGAAAATTGTACTGCTTTTTTCAATGCCAAAATTAGCTGAGACAAAATATCTTCTGAAATAAGATCAAATCTACGTTGAATGGTATTGTCAGACAGTGGTACTGATTCAAGTTTCTTGGCAATATCTGCTGCACCAAGAGTTTTCACCATTGCTCTTGCTGCTGGTTTCACAGCTCCTCCAATGTTATGAGGTTTTTGCATTTTTGCTATCATCCATACCACCTCAAAGGAAGCCAAGGAAGATTTCTCCAGTGAAAACAGAACTTGAGGAGCATCAATCCGACTTCGTTTAACTTGTTTTCTTGTCTTTCCAGTAACTCAGTGGTTTTTCAACAAATTGTGGATGGATTGTTTGCAAATGACGCTTCAACTTGTTTTCCTTCATAGATTCATTTGCAAGGACTTGCAGGCAGTGAACACTGAGGACGTACGTTCCCAGATCGTTCTTCTCATCTCAGTGAAGCCAAATTTCAAAGAACTCGGGCTTGTACACCAATTGTGTTTTGCGTTGGGCCATTCTTCCAAGCTAAAAATCAGACCTGGAAAGAAAAAAGAAGCAATTGTTATTTCCTTACAGCACATCCCAGTATTCTTCAGTAATTAAATATTTTTTAAACTAATTAATTTTAATGCTAATGAGAAAATAAGTAGCCTAATAGTTCAAAACCACTTATTTCAGAAAATTGCATCTTAAATACGTGTTGAGTGATATAGTTACAATTACCTCAGTACATCATCTGCTAAGATCAATTACCACACTCAACAAAGTAAAAGAAAACTCTTCCTCATCCATGTACTGAATTTTATTCAAGTACTTGCTCGCAGACCCAGTATTCATACATACAGACCCCAAGTGGTTGGCGGGTCGGCAGAGAGAGAGAGAGAGAGAGAGAGAGAGAGAGAGAGAGAGAGAGAGAGAGAGAGAGAGAGAGAGATAAATAAGCAGAGACAGACAGGCAGACCGACAGAGATAAACAAGCAGAGACAGACAGGCAGACCGACAGAGATAAACAAGCAGAGACAGACAGGCAGACCGACAGAGATAAACAAGCAGAGACAGACAGGCAGACCGACAGAGATAAACAAGCAGAGACAGACAGGCAGACCGACAGAGATAAACAAGCAGAGACAGACAGGCAGACGGATGTAGAGACAGACAGGCAGTCGGACAAAGGCAGAGACAGACAGACTGACAGACAGAAGCAAAGAGGGCGGTGAGGGGGAAGGCATGTAAGTACGAGTTATTACAATAAACATAAAAACAAATACGATGTATGTAATGCTTACTTTGTGTGAAGTAGTAACGTTCTTTCAGTGTTGAGGCCGCAGCGCCACAGACGCGACTGACTGCTCACTCAGGCTCCTGCTGACTATTCGGCCGGTCAAGTACAAGTATTATACATAAAAGCTACTTCGTACTACGGGCGGAATTGCACGAGTATGGGTGTTTATTACCGCGCTTCTTTGTCAGTATGTGTCCAGGAGAATTTTACGCTTTCCTACTGAAGTAAATCAGCTATATTACCCAAAATCAAAATGTAACTTGCTGTGAATTATTAATATATATTTTTGTAAGACCCTCCGGCGACCCTCAGAAAAACCCTCGCGACCCTTATTTGGGTCGCGACCATGGGGTTGAGAACCACTGGCTCTAGTCTATGACTCGAAGCATTAACTTATCGGGGTTTGATATCTGTTTATTATACTGAGAGAAAATTATCTCAATGTACGGCTGAAATAGTCATATGATATAATATATAATACCATACAAATGTTGAAATGTCCTACGTAAATAATGAATCAGAATCATATATTTCCCAGTTGAAAAACAATATCAAGGGAACTTCCTTAACACACTCGTTTGCCGCCCGTCCTTACCTAGAGAGTCGCTGCCCGTCAGTGTCAGCTGCTCACACGCAAGTACCGCACCTTTCCTACCTCCCGCCTTGTCTCCCTCACCACGTGAAGAAAGACACATACGTACATTCCGACATTAACAATTCAGTCTTCACATGCTAGGAGACAGCTGTTAACGTCTCTCTCTCTCTCTCTCTCTCAGCTAAATTGGTCTTAATTTTGGAAGATCAATGGTTCATGTAGATTTCAAAATTTGCACATTAATCTGACAATATATATCCATCATTGTATCTATCTATCTAATGTATTTCTGTCATTATATATATATATATATATATATATATATATATATATATATATATATATATATAGATATATATATATATATCTATCTATCTGCTTATCTGTGTGGGTGCGTGCGTGCGTGCGTGCGTGTGTGTTTAACAAACACTGCAAAAAAAAAAAAGTGCAAACAAAATATGATCAACAAATATAAGCAACAGGCATAGAATCAACAATTAAAAAGCTTACAAAATAAATAAAAGCAATAGTTATATAAACAGATATTGCTAATATTTATCACATGAGAAAAAAACGACTAGTGTTGTTAAACCAAGACACACATACAAACTTCTGCCTACTCCAAGAATCGCTTGAAGAATGGAGGTGTAATTAGTGGAGTCGACACGGCCTGCCAACTCCTAGGGAAAGAGGTAGCTGCCGAACCGTTTTTTCACTCGCCGTCTGTGTGGCGGATAGTCGAGTGAAAGCTCACGCCTCACTGTTTCAGCTTGTCGCCGAACCAGTTCCGTGAAAACATTCCGGCGACCGGGTTCCACCGACATGACCAAGATTCTAAGGTTCGTATCATTCGGTGACATGTCGGCGAATGCTCAAGACAATTCGGGAGGCACCCGAGACATACAAGGACTATCTGGCGTCCATGTCGCTGAGCCTGTAACTGAAATTTTAATCGCTTTTTTATTTGTCGTGAATAATTCGAGATAAGTCTCCGAATTGTTCGTACAACCTTCGAATGTCGGCGACATGTCGGGACAATTCTCCGACAGTGCCAAGATTTTCGACAGCTGACCATCTGATGCCTATGTGGTATTATGTTACTGGAATCCGTACCACCATGGGACTACTACAACACCTGTGGGGAGAAAGTGGTTGGCAGGAAAGAATTGTATGAGCAAATACCATGTGTGTAAAATGTGTAATATGGGCGGAAAAGTATGTGTACAAAATGGCAATGTGACTTGTTTTTTTGTTTTGCCTCCTACAAATATTTTAGAATGAATGAAGCTTACGTAATATTAATAAACAATAAATAACTGGAAAATGAAACAAAGGTTAACTAATGGCAGAATAATGATATTAAAATATAAGTAATAAATAAAATTAATTATGAAATTAATGAAATGTTAGTTCATACCCATTTTAGTAAATTCATGATTCTTCTTGTTTATATTTTCTTGTTTACTATTTTTTTTTATAGTATATTTATACATATATATATATATATATATATATATATATATATATATATATATATATATATATATATATATATATATATATATACAGAGAGAGAGAGAGAAGATAGAGAGAGATGAATACATAAATAGATAGATAGATAGACAGACCCGTGTACACCTCCCACCGACCTAACGTTTGCGCTTGTCAGAAAACAGTTAATTAAGCGCCAATATTTGGGGACATGTCCCGAATAGTCTTAACCATTCAATTTATGTCCCTGAATAATTATACAGGCGACATTGAAAAATTTGCCAATAAAATTTAAATTTCAAGCGGTCAAAATTCGGCGATATTAAGCTGAACACCGCTGGTCGGACTGTAAATTGTCGGCAACATGTCGGAACATTTGGCCGCATACAGTCAGTGTATTACCTGCAATCAGTGCACATTCAATGACGACATGAATTTTTCATGCAACATGAAAACTTCCGGGTGTAGTCGTGATAACTATCAAAAGAAATCGCGTGGTGGACGAGATGTAATACAAACAGCCAAGAACAGGCAAGAAAGGTGCCAAACTTATTCATTCGCGACACGGATGACTTTTCAATCGCACACATTCGTGAGCCAAAATTGGCCAGTGTATTTGGGGCTTTAAAAACAAGCTTGGGGACCTGGGGAATGCATAGTTTCCAGTATAGGGAAACACCATATTCATCGCAACACCATATTTTTTGTGGTGGTGGGGAAAATCCTAGATGTAAAGAATTACCCTACATCTGGGGTGTAACTTTTTAGCACTCTAGGAAATCCAGTTCTGCCTGGCAAAACTTCTGCCAAGCAGGCCAAAGTTACCAGTTATGCATTTTCATGCTGCAGTGTTACCAGGCTGGGCCCAAGCAGCCATCCTGGCAGCTCCCACTTCCCACATTGTCAGCGTAGCCATGTCGCCTCACACTCTCTTACTTCTCTACCAGTTTTTATTGCTCTCTAGTCATTAGCTTCCAAATAAGATAAAACAGTGATTGTGGAGATATCACACTCCATATTATAGTTAAGGGACACATATTTAACCCTTTCCTCTGACGTCGAAAGCAAAAAACAGCGCTCACCAAGAGTCTGAGATGGCCGCTGGCTACGCCTAAATTCTCCCAAACATCGCCTAATTGTGACAAGTTGAGCCATCCCCTCCCCCCATAATCATCATCTCTCTCACACAAAGACACATGCAAAATTAAATGGTGAACCTGCAGAGGGAGGTATACAGAGAAATTTGGAAGATTCTCTCTCTCTCTCTCTCTCTCTCTCTCTCTCACACACACACACACATAGATTAGATGGTGAGAAAGGAAGAGAAGGGTCGAGGAACAGGAAGCTGAAACTTGTTGAAGAGGGCGCCCCTCATGCCACACACAGACAGTGCAGAGATGGTATAAGGATGGAAGGGGGAAGGCCAGGCTGTAGCGTGGAGCCTCACAGTGCATCAGAGGGCCAAGGGGTGGTGAGTCACACAAGTACTCACTAGCCAGATCCCAGAGCCAGAAGGGGTGGTGAGACATGCACTCACTAGCCAGCCACTTGGCAACTCCAGGGAAGAGGAACCCACACACACACACACACACATATATCATATATCATTTCTTCAATTATTTTTGCTGTTTTCTGTTAGAATTGATTGTGCCTGTCGAGTACAAATGCAGCATAAGACACTTACATTATTACACACATAACAACATTGAGTCCAACAAGACACTATCATATCTGACCTACATCCTAAAAAAACAATCATGCAATATCTGGGATGAAATAACCCATGCGCTGGCTAAAATGGAGTCAGGGACGCGAGCCTCACGTGTCCTCAGATATGGCGGAGCATCCTGGGGACGCAGTATAAACGTCACTGCGTGTTGAAGGGGTTAAACTACTTCTATATCCCTACCAAAAACTCCTGCATTCCAAAAGGTCCCCAAGGTTGTTTTGGGGTGAGAGGGGGAGTATGGGCAAACACTAGAAATTTTACCAAACTTATACCGCAAATGAGTAGTTTCATATGTCATAGAGGTTGGGTGAGGTTATAGAAATTTACCGAGAATTTATCTTAAGAGGCAACGTTGATACATGGTGAGTAAATGCAGTATTGTCCTATGAAATTTATGTTATCTTTTAAATAATGTTTACCTTTTCGTATCAGGGGTTCTACTAGGGAATTTTGTCCCTCTTCTTTCAGTGTTCAAAGGTACAGAGGTCATGGAGCCACGGCCTCTAGAGCCCCTAAGATGGTACAAGGCTGCTCACGACCGTTTGTGATATGATTATGATGTGCCTCTGGAATAGATGGCTAAGATCCCACTGAGGCCAGTCAGACTTCTGTGAAAAGGTTACTGAGAAGGCCTGACGAAGCCCGGGGTGAGTCACCTTGGGTGCATCGCGTAGTCTGTGAATGGTGTTTGCATTTCGCTCCGCCTGAAAAGTTGAGCAGGTACCGGTACTAACGAGGTACCAGTAACAGGCTGCTCGGTACCAGGTACCGATTACCCTAACATCGTTCATGATGGCATATATGTCCCTCATTTTTCCCTCACACGAGTGAGAGGCTGAGACAACATGAGTGCCTGAGTGGATATCTCAGTGATGGACCTCTCTCTCTCTCTCTCTCTCCTCTGCACTTTGCGCACGAGGAACAATAATAAAACTCAAATGTAGACAAGTAAATTCTAGAGACTGCACCAAATTTTTCTTCAACCAACGTTGTGGTGCGAAATGGAAGGTAAGCTCCCACCATCAGTGGAATTCCAGTGTAACACGATTGACTCTTCAACTGAGCATATAAGCTCGAGCCGTCACTTCCTTCCAACTTAATATCAACTGGGTAGAAATGCAACGTTTGGGAACCTTCTGATTAATATAAAATCCTTAGGGTTTAAGGACAGACCACCCGGTCTGGACCATGGGGTCTGTGTGGTCTGATTTTCTATGGTAAACCTATAAATCTCTCTCTCTCTCTCTCTCTCTCTCTCTCTCTCTCTCTCTCTCTCTCTCTCTCTCTCTCTCTCCTACCTCTCTCTCTCTCTCTCTCTCTCTCTCTCTCTCTCTCTCTCTCTCATTGAAGAAGACAGGCCAAAATACTCGAGGGTACAAGAAAATTTCTGCATGTACTCAGCTTGGTCCGGATAGATGGGATGCCCTTTAACGTAGAACAAGTAGCAGGTCCTTTTTCAAGTTGGAACGAGGAATAAGAAGTTCGGTGCAGAAATGCGCGGCGTTAAACTCAAAGCGTTCAATGCGTCAAGGACTTGGGGGTCAAAATCGCGTCAAACCTCAAATTCTCACAGCAATGCATCGATGCAGCAAATAAAGTGAACAGAATGTTGGGCTGTTAAAATAAACTTTATTCAAGAATAAAGGTGAAATACTTCCGCTCTACAATAGTTTAGTCAGACCTCACTCTGGAATATGCGTGGTACGGTTTGGTCTCTCCCCCACCATACAGAGGATATTGCTAAATTAAGAAGGTGTTCGGCAAAGGTCAGGCAGCAATAATGATACCTTTCCTAGAGCAACCAAATCTCTACGAAGAAAGGCTTTTCCACCCTTAATATATTTCTCTTGAAATGTCGCCTCGAGGAAAACTGATCAGAATGTTTTAAATACTTATAAACTATCAATCATCAATCAATGGTTTCACGAATGTAGACAGATTCAACATTGTTTATGATCGATGACACTTTGCTTTGAGGAACAAATGGCATAAAACTCAGATGTAGACCAAGTAAACCAGACTGTAGAATTTTTCTTCACCAACATGTAGTGCGAATGAGTCAAGCTCCCACCATCAGTGGTCCCAGTGTATACGATTGGCTCCTTCCAAAAAAAGCTCGACCATCACTTCGCCTTCAACAATCATCCAACTAGAGTAGAAATGCAACGTTTTGGAGCCTTCTTGATTAATGTAAAATCACTTAGGTGGTAAGGACCAGACCACCAAGTCTGGACCATAGAATCTGTGTGGTCTGATTTTTCTATGTAAATATATGTAAATCTCTCTCTCTCTCTCTCTCTCTCTCTCTCTCTCTCTCTCTCTCTCTCTCTCTCTCTCTCTCTCTCTCTCTCTCTCTCTCTCTCTCCACTGAATGAAGTAAATATTTATTTTTTGATAAAAATAGCAAATATAGTTATTATGGATGGACTGGTCTAATAACAATAACAGTATAAGCATTGACCTAAAAAAAAAAAATAATAATAATAATAATAATAATCGGAGATGAAGAATTTTGCAACAATACAGGCAGAGCCACCATTAGCGTACACTCAGCCAAACTGAAATTCCATCATTGCATGTTAAGCAGACTCAGAAATTGCGTTTAGGGCGATTCTCCACAGAGTTATATACCTGAGCGCAAGGCCTCCCGTGTTGTGGGGTTATGGTGGGTGAGGCAAGCTACCCCCTTATATGGCGGCACATCTTAGAACCCACTTTCCCCTCACTCTAATGGTGGTGGTTTGATGGTGATGGTGGTGGATGATGGTGCTGGTGGTGGTGGTGGATGATGATGGTGGTGTTGGTGGTGGTGGTGGTGATGATGGTGGTGGTGGTGGTGCTGGTGCTGGTGGTGGTGGTGTATTGTTGATGGTGGTGTTGTTGGTTGTGGTGATGATGATGGTTGGCATTGGTGATGGTGGTGATGTGTGGGGTGGTGGTGGTGGTGGTGATGGTGGTGATGATGGTGGTGGTGGTAATTAATTGGTGGTGGTGTGATGATGAGTGGTGGTGGTGGTGGTGGTGATGGTGGTTATGATGGTGGTGGTGGTTATGATGGTGGTAATGGTGGTTATGATGGTGAAAGGTGGTGGTGGTGGTGGTGGTGATGAGGGTGCTGGTTGTTGAGGTGGTGATGATGGTGCTGGTGGTGGTGGTGCTGATGGTGGTGCTGATGGTGGTGATGGTCGTGGTGGTGATGATGGTGGTGGCGAATGGTGGTGGTGGTGATGATGGTGGTGGTGATGATGGTAGGTGGTGGTGGCGGTGGTGTGATGATGAACAGGATTAATGAAGAAGAAGGAAGGCTACTGCTCGGGGTGATTGAGTTCTAAACTGATAATAGCTCTTTATGCAAAAATATATCCAATATGCTGTAGAGGATAGCTATACCTAACCTATCTACCAACTGTATGACAAACCAGCCTTGACTGTATCATATGTCAGCTTCTAGAAAAGCATTTCTGAAGTGAAGCCAAATATTAATTAAATACATCAAACATGAAACACTTGCCTGCGCATGACGGGCTGGGGCCGAACACCGTCCAGGCCCTCAAAAAAAAAAAATCCGAACATTTTCCAGACACAGCTGGGATTTAGGTGTCAAAATCTATGTCCATGGGAATTATTGAAAATTACGGAAATGTCCAAATTTTCAGCTGCCATCACTAGCTACTCAATAAATGAAATTACTAGTAGGGGGGGGGGGGACGCCGGCAGCTGTCGTGGTCTATATTCGGTAGCGATGTAAATTATAATGCGTCGTTGCTCCCTGCCTCCTCACCCTGCCACCCCTCGCCTCGCGCCCTGCCAGCTTTGGGCGACCATATTACCAAGTACTGGCCCTGACAGAACACCCAAATGGCAGTACAAATTCACTGCAGAGATACAGAACAAACTCCTGTGCTTCGAAAGAGGTAGCGATGAATGAGAAGCTAATTATGCATTACAGTAAAAAACATTAAAGATTACAACATGTTGACACGTTTTTTGTGATGTTTTGCGTGTGTGTTTTGAGTGATTTTGGCCGTCCTAGTAGTCGATGGGCATATCGTTTTTCCTACTACTCGCCCGAAGGGCTACAGGGGGAAAACAGAGTACTCTCGGTAGAAATGATCGTTATATTAGTTCAGAACACATCGAGAAAAGAAAACGTGTCTACATTGTGGAGCCAAACATCCTACAAATGGTTGATGAGATGCACCAATATATATATATATATATATATATATATATATATATATATATATATATATATATATATATATATATATATATATATATATATATATATATATATATATATATATATATATATATATATATATATATATATATATATATATATATATTAGGGGCTGTTCTTGAACGATTTGGCAGAACGCCTCATTGCAATGATAAGAGCAATGCATGATGGCATGAAGCACGTATTATCCACCAAGCCCTCACCACGGAGCAATTCTTCGTGTAGTAGAGGAAGACCCCTACCGACACGGGCGTACGCCACTCCCGGTGAGGTATATATGGGAAGCGAGGAGGGTGCTGAAGCCCTCCAAAGGCCCTTGCTATGTCCTCACTGTCCGTCTCCCTATTGTCTCGTCAACACCAGAGAGTAGTTCAGCATGTTCTCTAAAGACTGATCCTCTCTTTCCACACCACACTACATTCACACAACATTCCCAAAATTAAAAATTAAAAATTGCTTATATACACACTGCCTCTGGAGTCCCCTCTGGCGGGGGGACCATACTCCCCTTCTGGCTGCCGACTTGAGAGGTGTTTTGATAACTCCTCGAACGTCTTTCTTATCAATTTTTGCAACATTCGCGGTCTTCGTTCAAATTTTCATTCTATGGAACACCATCTCTCCTCCTCTAAACCTCACCTTTTCTCACCGAAACACAGGTGTCTGAGGCTACTGTGATATTAGGAATATGTATTTTGCTATTGCGGCTTTTCATACTTGATGCGAGCCCTTCTCATACATTGTTTACATACGGGACCTTCAGTCCAGGGCCCGTATCCTCGACAACTATTAATACTAAACTTGGTATTAACTTTCGACTTTAGTATTAACTTCAGTCTCAGTGTATCCTCAACAACTATTAGCCTAATACCTACTATTAACTTTGGTATTAACTTGGGAATGCTGGCGAGGACTTCTAAACACTTAATAGTAAAGTTAATAGTGAAACCCAGACCCAGACCCTTATCAACATGGCTCCCGGACTTTCTCGTCCAGCCCGCCTCCGCAATTTAGAGTTTGATAGGGCGCTTTGGAACTGTATAACGATGGTGAACTTGTCAAGACATACATATTAGACCGTGCAGGAATGGAGTATGTGACTGATTTGGTGAGAAGAGAGCTACAAGATCCAGTTCAAAGGGAGCATTCCCTCACCCCGGGGTTGCAAGTGATTTTGACTTAAAGATAGTTGGCTACAGGAAAAATGCTGCAGTGTTCAAGTGATGAGTTTGGGGGTAAGCCAGAGTAGTGTAAGCAGGGTGATTGCGGAAACTCTGGCCGCCCTCAGTGACCCGTAGGTAGTCGAGTGGTTTATCCAGTCTCCCCTTGATAGGGTGGAGATCCGTGTAAAGCAAGCAGAATTCTACCAACTTGCCGGTGTTGTGGGAGTGATAGACTGCACCCATGTGAAAATAATGGCACCAAAGGAAAACGATGTAGTTTATGTCAACAGAAAAAAAAATAAACATAGCTTGAACATACAATTAGTGTTTGATGCCTTTGTTCTTGATTAAAATGTGAAATATTCGAGTTAAGGAAAACAAAACATGGGAAAAAACTTTATTTGTAGCAGAAAGGTACACATGCAAATGAAAAGATGACATTAAAATTGCATTAAAATGTCATTTAGAATATGATTTATAATTATTGCTGCCGGTTATTCATATTGAGATAATGGTGGTAAGAAAGCTTGTTAGAGACGTCTGCCAGTGTGAGGGAGGAGGAACGAAAGGTCGAGGTGACCACATCGCGAACATCATGACTTATGAGTGAAGTAAAACGAGGTTACTTGGTTTCTGTTTACAAAGTTCCAAGTGGAAAAACAACTTTATTGTGAATTCAGTGTATACTTTTCTGGAGTATTGTGTTTACTGAGTGAATTGGTGACCAATCTGTTGCTATTTGTGTCTTGCTTGAAGATATTAATCATTGGATTCAAAGCTATGGTATTAATTAATGTGCAATAGTCATCATAACAAAATACGTAGTAATTAATTATAAATGTCAACCTATTTATTTTCGTGAGATCATGGTATGACCACTGAAAAACATAGCTTTTTATCTTGGCTCCATTACAAATTCAGTATATAATTACTCTATTAGTGGAATCTAGTTTTCAGCTTGCAAACATGCTTAGGTTTATGTTGTCAGTTTGGGTCGGACTTATGTGAACACTTTACCAAGTGACCTAAGATTACTCAATGCTCGCAAAGCTATGGTATTAACGTGCAATGGTCATCATACCAAAATACGTAGTAATTAATTATATATGTCAACCTAATTATTTTCATGAGATCATGGTATGACCGCTGAAAACATAGCTTTTTTTATCTTAGCTCCATTACAAATTCAGTATATAATTATTCATATATTCAATAAAGTAGTGGAATCCAGTTTTCAGCATCTTTTATTATTATGCCAATATTCTAAACACTCAGCTTGCAAACACGCTTAGGTTTATGTTGTCAGCTTGGGTCGGACTTAGGTGAACACTTTACCAAGTGACCTAAGATTACTCAATGCTACCATATAGGTATACTACATCTTTGATTGTGAGTTCATCAGAGAGCACTGGAGCAGCATGAGTCTAATTAGGTGCTAATGAATATCCTGCCTGCATCACAGACTACATAAAATGCAAATATGATCAGTGCCTAAAGGTGTTATAAGCTAATGATGGTAAATATATATATATATATATATATATATATATATATATATATATATATATATATATATATATATATATATATATAGCTATATATAAAACTGTCTGCCATAATGTCCCTCCCATTTTTGAAGTCCAAATGACGCCCCTGATTGTAACAACGTATCTTGTTACACCCACGACTGGGTGCCGGTGCAAATCTCCTCATTTAACATCGAGAAATTAATCAAGGCTCTAGGGAACTCAGAAAAATCCAAGTTAGAGTGCTGGCTGTGGGGTTTGAACCAGTGACCTTCGACATACAAAGCCATGTCTGTCAGTCGAGCCAATAAAGGTAAAGGTAAAGTTGGGGCATACGCTGTAGCAGCGTGTGGCTTCGGTGCTCATATCCGTAACATTGGCCCTTGAGCCTGTGGTGAGAGGGAGCCCATTACCCCGGGACACAGGGCCAGTGTGACATCCGGGCTACCACAGTTCCCCAGGTAGTCATTTATCGACCAGCCCGAGAGGGAGGATGATCACCTGGGTGAGCTGCACGCCGACTGCCCGGGCCGGGATTCGAACCCGGGCCCGCGTAAAAGCCAGGCATGCTGACCACTAGACCACGGAGGCGTATTGGAGCCCAATCTCAAGTGAACCCACTCACAATGGCACACAATTTTTTTTTCCGGTAAATCTTGTGCTTTGAATGAATTTGCTAATCATTTCTGTCGAAAAACAGCACAAATTATTTTTCACCCCTTCCACCCTAACCTCCTCAGTAATAATAAAAAAAAGTGACAAAATCATAGCCTTGAGGCAGTAATATTCAGCCCCAGCATCAAAAAATTATACTGCTGCCCTATGAAAGGCATCTCTTAACT
The DNA here is from genome assembly GCF_024679095.1 of Eriocheir sinensis. Lineage (NCBI taxonomy): Eukaryota > Metazoa > Arthropoda > Malacostraca > Decapoda > Varunidae > Eriocheir > Eriocheir sinensis. The sequence continues at coordinate 2,201,789 of NC_066521.1, read as the reverse complement.
CCGATGAAGTAGGTGGTGACTGGTGGAGCAGCTTCATTGTCATCCCTTGCAGTGGCAGGTGTCATTGGGCCAGCAGATGATGAAGCAGTGGCTGGTGTCATAGGGCCAGCAGATGATGAAACAGTGGCTGGTGTCATAGGGCCAGCAGATGATGAAGCAGTGGCTGGTGTCATAGGGCCAGCAGATATTGAAGCAGTGGCTGTTGCCGGAGCAGCTAATGGTATCTTTCCACAAGTAATGAACAATGTGCTGGGATGGTCTCTAGCAATACTGATAAAGTGTGTATCTACAAAGAATATGAATTCAAGGGTAATTAATAAATTGTTTTAATAAGAATATAAAAGTTTTTGCCAAAAACATACAGGCCAGTCAATATTTCACTGCTGCTTGACTGTTGCTGCTGTCCTATCCCTAGCACATCATGTCAATGCTGAATGGCTCTGGTACCCCTTCAAATACATGAGACGAGCAGCCTATGATGTCATACACCAGTTTATCTACCACAGTTAATGTCATAGTTATATAGGCAGGCGCCTGCGTATCTGTGGTGCCACATGTGTGGGGCACTCAGGTGCTGGGGGAAATGTCATTGTTATGAAGGGGCAGGGTAAACCAGTGTATGCTGTGAGGCCTTGGTGTGGAAGTTCCCTGCCTGAACTGTGCAGCTAATCCCCCATACAGTGAGGGCCTTTTTTACTCCCTCAGGGGCTGTGCAGCTGAGAGAGTGGTGTACATGAGTGTGAGTGTGTGAGTAAGTGTGTGCCTGTCTTGGCTAAAACCCTTCACTGGAGGAAGACAACCAAGGTATTTAGATAGATTGATAGTCATTGACAGATGAACATTAAAAAAATTTATATATCAAATATGCAGTTCACTGCTATGAACTTATTAACTTTAAGCTGAAATAAAGGCATTGTGGCCAGTATAGCTGCATTCTGTGAGCACATAAAAAACTAACTAATATATGTTTTACATTTAAAGACATAACAACTAAAAAAATTACCAGTCTGCCGCTGCTCATTCTTGCACTTGGCAATGCAAGGCTTTGATTTTGTTGTACGTTGTACCAACACCTCTCACAGTCATCCTGCGTACAGGGTCCACTCCCAGGAAGGCACTGTCAGGGTATAAATGTGAAGCAAGTTTCTTAATCGTTTCACTGCATGCTATTTATTTCCCATAACTTCTCCAATAACATTTAATACATGCTGTGATGGAAGCTAAATCAGTACCAATATTTTATTTACATGCATCATAAGACATTAACTTTTAGTTGTTATGAACATGGCCATAAATACTACTTTTCATTACCTACTTTTCTAAAATGCTTTTCTCTAAGTAGGAGGATATTACACAATACAGCTATACAAAAAATTCAAAGCATTAATCTTAATTCCATTCTTTTGAGTACATCTACCCTAACCTTATATCACCAGAAACTGTTTGACCAATGCTATCAAAATAATAATTTAATCTTACTTTACCATTCTCATCAAATCTACCTATTTTGATATAGTCTTAACATAAAATATTTGTAAAAGTGTTGAGAGCCTGGCATGCCCAACCCACCCACCCCAAAAAAATCTAAATAAGGAATAAATAAAATAACAGGTAAATATGACTTGACTCTCTTATACTAACCCCTTTCCACCCTAACAAACTTGGGGACTTACCATATGTTAGGTTAGGAGTTGGTTTAGTTATGTTAGATTGTTGAGGAGTGGGGTTGCAGCAGAAATGGTCATGATGATGCTATTCACATGGAGCAGTAGGAAAAAGTATGTCCTGTTTGGAAACTCTGTGGTTGTGTTTGTATACAAAATACCCATTTGACGAGGTTAGGTTAGTTTGCAAGTTACTTGAATCATGGATATGTGAATATGTAACAAAAAAAAATAAAAGCGTTAACCTTAATTTCATTATCTTGAGTACATTCCAATCTAACATTATATCACCATAATCTGTTTGGCCAATGCTATAAATATACTATTTTAATCTTACTTTACCATTCTCACGAAACCTACCTATTCCCATATAGTCTTGACATAAAGTACTTGTAAAAGTGTCCATAGTCTGGCATGCCTAGCATCCCCCCCCAATAAAAATAAATAATAAACAAATAAAAATAAATAAAGAATAAAAAAAGGGCAAATATGCCTTAACTATCTATACCAACCCCCTCTTCCCCCCCAACAAACTTGGCATGTTAAGTTAGGATGTGTTCGGTAGGACAGGGCAGGTTTGGCACTTGGGGACCTACCATGTTAGGTTAGGATGTGGCAGGTAGGACAGGTTTAGCAGGAGTTGGTTTAGTTATGTTAGATTGTTGAGGGAGTGGGGGTTGCAGCAGAAATGGTCATGATGATGCTATTCACGTGAAGCAGTAGGAAAAGTATGTTCTGTTTGGAAACTCTGTGGTTGTGTTTGTATACAAAAATACCCATTTGACGAGGTTAGGTTAGTTTGCAAGTTACTTGAATCATGAATATGTGAATATGTAACAAAAAAATAAAAGCATTAACCTTAATTTCATTATCTTGAGTACATTCCAATCTAACATTATATCACCATAATCTGTTTGACCAATGCTATAAATATACTATTTTAATCTTACTTTACCATTCTCACAAAACCTACCCATTCCCATATGGTCTTGACATAAAGTACTTGTAAAAGTGTCCATAGTCTGGCATGCCTAGCATCCCCACCCCCAATAAAAAAATTATAAACAAATAAAAATAAAGAAAGAATGAAAACAGGGCAAATATGCCTTAACTATCTATACCAACCCCCTCTTCCCCCCCAACAAACTTGGCATGTTAAGTTAGGATGTGTTCGGTAGGACAGGGCAGGTTTGGCATGGTTAGGTTTAGTTAAATGTTAGATTGTTGAGGGAGTGGGGGTTGCAGCAGAAATGGTCATAATGAAACTATTCAGATACAGAATGAAAAGGTATGTTCTGTTTGGAAGGTCAGTGGTTGTGTTATTATGCAAAAAATACCCAATTGATTAGGTTAGGTTAGTTTGTAAGCTGATTGAACCATGAATATGTGATTACTAACCTTGTTACAGCTTCTGCCACTTCAGTCCACGCTCTCTTCTTATCCTCAGGGGTGATACTCTTCCCATAACACCCTCTGATTATACGTATTTTTTCTTGAATTTGATGTAAGAAGACCGTTTCATCTGGCGACCAATTAAACTTACTCCTTTTCTGCGCTGGTTCTCCGGCCCGTAGATCATTGGGGCAGATGACGTGGTTATGGCGCGGTAATTACAGCAGAGCGACGCAGGAGGAGATACGGGTATTGACGAGTGACGGAGTAAAAACAGCCTTTGAGGCTGCTTCTATCTGCCACAAAACTCAGTATTTTCTTGTGTTTGCCATTTATTATGTTTCTGTTGTACATTTATACATCTTTTCTTTATTTTTCTTTTGAAATATATACTTAATTCATGTCGGATGTTTACGTTTTGCACGGAGGCGTCCTTAGCAACGAGCCCGCCATAAAGAAGAAGAAGAAGAAGATAATAGTAGCCAGGATTTGCTAATACCTACACTCAAAGTTGACGAGGATAGCTTTTACTCTTAATAATTTGAAACTATTAACTTTGATAGTAACTTTAAGAGTAAAAGTTAATAGCTCTCGAGGATACGGGCCCAGGATTGCATCATCTCTCTCAGGCTCTGTCCTGTTCCTCTTACCTCATGTTAGGACATAGCCGGACTTGTGCCACGGTGTAGTAGTTTGACTGTTTAGGTGTTACAGGCCAGCCACTCATTCCTGAGCTAACTGCAAGAGCGTAGAGATGTCACTGACCACAAGGATTAATTTATCTGGTAGGAAGAGTGATCCAGTGTGGGAACATTTTAACAGAATTCCTTCAAAGTCTGGGAAAGCATGGAGAGCTATATGCAAACAGTGTAGAATGGAGTTACAAGGAATAGTAGCAAGACTGAAAATAACCAAATTTATTGTCATAAGAATTAAAATCCTTATATTTTAAAGATTTTGAATTTCGATTTCAAAGAATTTTTATGAACTACTTTCAAAGAAGTGTAGCATTATTTTTCAAAGACTGCTTTTACAGTATAAATTCAATGTGCTTTTGGTTTAAATACAGGCCGTAATAATTTTCTTTTTTAAATACATTACTTCAGAAAATAAGTACAGTTCATTATAAGTAAACCTCTTTGATATCCTTTTTTTAATAGCATGTTGAATTTTTTGTCATACTGTATTGTAAAAGGAAGTGCTTTAATATTCTACTCCTCAGAAATAAGAACAGTTCATTACAAGTAAAACCCTCTGATTTAATTTTCTAATGGAATGTGGAATTTTTTGTTGTATTGTAAAGAGCTTTGGTATTTTCACATTCTCAAGAATATGCGAAAGCAGGTGTAAATATGTGTTTGTTTCTCTTTTCTTTACATTTCCATGTTGGTTTGGTAAAGTAAATATGGTTAAATCAATGATTTAATTTTTTTATTTGATTTAAAACTTGGTTGTCCTGCAATTCATCATCCTTGATTTAAAATCATTAACCTAATGTCAGGAAATAAAATAGGTTCCCGGAAATGCAAGCCTAGTGAGATAAGCGCCCATAACCAGCTCGTGAATTCCACTTGTGGCCTGGGCCGACCCTGTCCACACTGAAAACTTACTGCAGCGCCGGTGCAGTAGATAGGAAGGCACTACCAGAAATGGGCATCTGGCCTCCCAATAGTATATATGGGAAAATTACAAGGAGGTTTAAGGCCCTCCAAAACTCCTTCCCATGTCCTCATTCTCGTTTCCCTGGTCTCATCCTTGCAAGGCAGTTCAGCATATATAAGACGATCCTCCTCTTTCACACACACATTACATTCACACAACATACACCTTTTCCCAAATTTTCAAAATTCAATTAGCGCTAACACCAACCTCCAGTGTCCCCCACCTGGGGGGACTATAAGTCCCCAAGGGAGGACTTTCCCCTTCTGGCTGCAGACAGGAGGTGTCTTATTAACACTGAGAACCTCTTATATCAATTTTACTAACATTCATGGTCTTCGTTCTAAGTTTTCATTTAATTTCATCTCTTATCCTCTCAAACCTCACCTACTCTTCTGCTCATCCAGCTTTGGGTTTCTGAGGCTACTGAGCAACAATCACTGCCTCCTGTTATCTCTGTCCTGGTTTGATCAAAGCTGGATGTTTATTGTCTACATGCACCAACTCCTTGCTCTCCATACTACCGGCGACTCTTCTGAATTTCCATCTGGCTAAACCTCCATTGTTCTATTACTAATGCCTATGTGCCTTCATCTCTCCATAACTCCACTAAGTATGTAAAATTCTTCGACTATTTGAACTTTCTAAGTGCATTTTAATCTTGACCACTCTCCTTCAGAGTAGATTCTCCATTTTGGGAGATATCAGTAATTTCACCTTATTTGTTTCATCCTCTTTCACTGACCAGCCGGGTGAAGAGCCACCAACTGCTCTCAATGAATCTGGTAGAGGTGGGCTTAGGTGCAGTACTGGAGTGCAGTAGTGCAGTATACGCATCACAAAAATAATGCCACCTTCCTGCGGAGAGATTTCTGAAAATGCAGACTACCTTGGACCACTAAAATCACTGCGGTGCTTTTGCCAGTGCTGAAACTATCGAACGACAGCCTTTTGCAACGTGGCATACTCACAGAAATAGTTTTTTTGTTTTTTTTTTCAGTGAGATGTGACTCAATCAGTCGATCGGTATCAGTCATTAGAATCGATGATCCAATCATTCGGAGGTTCCAGTTATGCGAATTAATTGATGTAAATGGAATGGCACAAAGCTGCTACACACTGGAGCCTTCTTTAACCATCGCGGTGTAATGACATTCAACCCCAGACCCTTCCGTGGTGCAGATGATTTTCATTGCCTTTTATTTAAGCATGTGTAACGGTGTGCAGGGGGGCGTTTAAAAGGCGTTGATTAGAGACTTCCAGCTTCCTTAAATTGAATATAGTACTAAGCACCATATGTACAAGGAGCGTCGGAGCGAGGGAAGCGACTGCACCGTTAATGTGACAGTCCGACTCTCGTGAAAGAACCGAGTTACAGGTTGGAAAATAAATTTGTTACAATTGGTCACGTATGTCAAGAGTGACTTTCAAGCTTGAAAACGATGAGCTGCTATACAAAACTGAAGACGGTAAACACTGACGGACGACATTCCTATAGGTGGCGTGATCAATCTGTTGTAGGTTTTCATTGAGTAATTGTGTTGCCTAATTCGTGGTGACATTAAATAATAATAATACATTGATATCCTGCTATAACTTACTAACTCGGTCCCACCTACCAGTGATCGCGATCTCTTGATATACAAAAATCGAACTAACGATCTGAATTTACCGATAACCCTTTGCTTACATAGTGGGAGTTTGTTGAAAAGCAGACTGCCTGGTGATACAATACAATAAAACACTGGCTTTATGTAAAGAACAGTTGTGCAGTAATGGCCATAAATGAGTGAGAGGTAAAACACAGCGTGTGTGTGACATGAAACACAAGAACTCTCTCAAATGATAAATATAAGGACACATGTTTAGGAAACTTACATCCAACTGGCATGGAAGTACGCATACAATGAGAGCGTTCATCTAGCTCCATAAAAAAACCACAGTAGTAGTGAAACATGCAGTAGTGAAGCATATAATTGCAATGTTGAAAATTATAGGGAGCAGGGGGAATGCCAGATTTCTGTAACATCTGACTTGCTTGAAAGGAAAAACTACCTTGCCGGAAGTGGCCTCCCTGCATCCCAGTCGCCGTGTCTGCACAACCAAATAATCGTGCAGGACCAGAGTTCACTCCCTAATGAGAGTAGCACATGACACGACAGAGACTGACGTGAACATCAGAAACATTATTTTCCAAAAATCCAGGGGTACAAGTAGGGGGAGATGCAGAAGTATTCAGGCAGCGTTTCCTCCAGGAGTTTCCTGAAACTCTGTTTTTTGTTTGCGAAGACAATGAATTAGGGAATTGAGTCACATAAGAGATGCTGGAGAAATGAATGTGTTATCGAGAGACCGTAGAAGGAAAGCACTCGATGGGAAATAATCCTTCCGTGAAAACCAGACGGATCCGGGATGGGTACGTTTGTTATGTTAGTGGAGCGGATACTCGCATGCTTCCGCTATGGCATAGTGACCAGTAACCCGTTGATAAGTGGTACCCCGCATCCGGGCAGATGACTGATACATAGAAGGACTGAGGAAATAGAAATAAATGCAGACCCTGAAAGTTATTATGGAAAACAGGGGTGTCGGTGAAGTATTGGCTGCTTGTGCAAGGCACGAGGAAAGAGTGTCGAAACGCGTTCACGCGGGTGAGGGACGATCTCACGCCACTGCCTCCCGAACTGAGTAGGAAGGCAAAGAGAGGAACGCATGAAGCAATAGAAGATCGCCTGGGAACAAATCTCTTTGCAATATTGCAAGAGTGGTAGCTACCCGTTGAATATAGAAGAAATCGCGCCGCGATTAGAACAAGAGACAGCGAGGACGTGTCAGGGCTAACACACACTGTCGCTTAAGCTGAGAAAAAGGGGAGGCAGGACAATTTCGGTGTGCCTCAAAACACGTCCGCCGTCTGAAATGTTGAACATGAATAATTATGGCATCGGGGGTGAGGCTGGACTCAATCAAAGAGGTAAGTATTATTGACTTATGTCTGGGTTCGAACAAGGTATGAGGCTATAATTTTGATACCCGATCTGGACAGTCGTTCTCAAATCGTGTAGAGGAAACAAAACGGGTGTGACTCTACCGTGCGCTTTCCCATCAACCATGTTTGCTAATAACCTGCTGATTTGCCGTTGCGACCCAAGTTAATGACGTTTTCCAGTACATACAGGCCTGATCTAGGAGGAGAAAGCTGATTCACCTGGTCGATCTGTCCGAGCAGCTATGTTGATAACTTCTACCACATCTTATTTGTTTTGCTCTAGCAGTTCCTCGATGGCAGTATGCAACCGCGCAAGTTTTCTACAATTGGCGTCGATCACCCTGCGATTTCGGGCAGCAAAGGAAAGTACATGAGCGTAGTGGTCCCGCAAATCGCGCACGTCCTTGTCGGTTGCCGTACCGAAGAGGAACTTTGAGGCGGACCCAACGATGTTGGCAACCCCTCTTTACCCGAGTGAACTGAGTGAAACTATAATCCATGTCTACCTCATCAACTTTTCCCCGTAAGAACAGAATCCTATCCTCCAGTAGTTGAAAAAATTCAGAGAGTTGGTACTAGAAGGTGCCTTTGATTCCCTAGTCTTGGTAGCCGGTATGGCGTCCGCGCCATGCCAGATGGTTTTCTGAGACTATCCTGATTGTGTCTGTGGTGTTGGTCAAGGAAGTATATGTATATATGTTACTAGGGCACATCTTCTATGGAAGACCTCTCCTATGTGTGCCGTGAGGGCGCCAGGCTTCAGGTGGATGGGTGTCGTTGCAGAAAAAGCAGGGAGCCGAGGGACAAGATGGTCAGAAAACGCAACATCATGATCTGAAAAGTGGTGGGAATGAAGTATTTAAACCCGTGGTCTCAAGTTATAGCTATGGGTGTTAGGGATTATCTTGTTGAACATTTTTGACTCTGAGGGGAATTACCAATATCAAGGTCCAAAGGTGAGGGTACTTTCAGACGATCCTGTGAACTTCTGAGACTGACTCCACTATTCGACTCTAGAACCTCAGACCGATTTCCCCTGACATTTCAGAACAACTCAGTAAGGACCCACAAATTTAGCCCCAGTTTCGAACTCCTTTCCACTTGCTTAATCATGACTGTGTCACCCTCTTTTAGAATCACCGGGACAGCCTGTTTGTGTTGTTTGACATCATTTTCAACCTTTGTAGCTTTTAACGTACTCTAACCTCTGGTGTATCTTGGAAAACATATGCATCTGCTGTTGTGCGTACCTATCAATGTTGTAGAAAGGTTGTTGTGGTTTTGTTAGGAAGTCGTACGGAAGACGTTTCTCCACCCCATATAAGATGTAGTAGGAGACTTCCCCGTAGAGTCGTTTACCGATGTATTTATGGAAGCGGCTATATGCGATAGCCAACCTTCCCAGTTATCGTGGAGATCGTTCACGATAGGCCTGAGACCTGTAAGATTTTCCTATTAGCCCTCTCCGCCAACCATTAGCAGCTGGGTGGTAGCTGTGATGAAGGATTGCGTGATGTTAAACTGAGCGCATATTTCGCTCAATACTGAGTTCCTAAACTCGGTGCCATTGTCACTCAAAAGAATTCGAGGAACGAATGTGGACACAACACGTGGTCACGAGGGCATGGGCCACGCGTGTGGCTGTCTTGTCCTTGAAAGGCGCTAGAACTAGAAACCTAGAGAACTGGTCGACGCACACCAATAAATGGCGAACCATGTTGGCTCTAGGGGAGTTGTAATAAGTCTATAATTATTAACAACATCCAGGCGCCTCTGGTACTGGGTATTGTAACATAGGCGCTGGCGCTTTTACGGACCTTGGCCTTAGCACAAACGACGCAATGTGCGACATGTTTTCTACATCAGCCGTAATGTGGGCCAGTAGAATTTTCGTCTGGTGACAGATAGTGTCTTGTCTCTTCGGGTGACCCGCAATGGGTGTGTCATGGACCAGCAAGCGTCATGGGGAACGTATGTGTCTGGGATGACCAGTTGTTCTATAGGTACAGGTTTGGTTGGCCCCGACCTACAAAGGAGGTTGTTCTCTGATGGAAGAATTGTGAAAAGGAACTGGCAATTCAGGAAGGTTTGTTTCGTCTCCCGACTCTAGGGCGTAAATTAACCTCTTCCACACAGGGTGGTCTCGCTGAGCAGTGTGTAGCTCAGGTGAAGTGAAATTGTGGATGACCTCTGGGGTGATCGATCGCCTATCGTAATATTCGAGATAAGGCATCTGCGACCACATTTGTTTTCTCGGTGATATATTTTATCTCGGATTGTATGTGGATCGTTAAAAACCATCTTGCCAGACGACCGTGTAGGTTTTCCTTGAAAAAGATCAGTTATGGCCGCGTGGTCCGTATACACCACAATTTTGTACCCCATCACTGTCTCGAAAATGCTTCAGAGCCCACACAATGGCAAGAGCCTCTAGGTGGGTAGCAAAATAGTTCTTTCGGGCTGTTAGTACTCGACTGGCGAACGCTATTACATGCATAGAGCGGCTCCTAGTCCACTAGCCGAAGCGTCGGTACAAAGCTGAAAGGGTCCTTGAAATCCGGAAAGACTAGGACCGGAGCCTGTGTAAGCGCTTTCTTTAAATCCTCAAAGCTCGTTTGTTGAGCTGGGAGCCACTGAAATGGTACGACTTTCTTTAATATATGGGTTAGGGGACTCGCGCGTGCTGCGAAGTCCTTTATGAAAGGCCTGTAATAACATGCGACTCCCAAGAAAGACCGTACCTAGTCCGCCAGACGTTGGCTGAGGAACTCGGCAATAGCTTTTATTTTGTCGTCCACTGTGTGTATGCCGAATTCGTCCACGA